>NC_042970.1:43936552-43939052 GCF_901001165.1 Salmo trutta
TGAGGCCCTTGGCCCTGTTGATGGCCCTTAGGGGCCTCAGCACCCTCAACACCCTGAGGATCTTCACCACAGAGATAGCACTGGACCTAGATAGGGCAGGCACCACATCTCACACTTTACTTGTCTATAGTCTGTATTTCTAGAGAGAGGCACACACTCATAACTGAAGCTACATCAAGCATTATGGTATAGATTCAGTTGTACAACAGGATTTGAATGACAATATACATTCCCAGGGACTACTTACTCCATGAGCATGGAGAGGAGGGATACGCTGACCACAATCAGATCCAGGATATTAAAGGAGTTCCGGCAGAAGGAGCCGGGGTGCATGATGGCGCCGTATACGGTCATCTGGAGTAGAGGCGGAAGGATACTGAAGATGACGAGACTGGTTGAGACATAAACCCTCTCAAACCAACAAACCATTAACCCACCTGAACCACAGCTACTCATGTGAAAACATATAGAGTTGAATTGGGCTGCGGTGCAGGTTAAAGTGGATGTAAGATAATGTCGAGAGAGTTTGTCACATTACCGATGTACCGTCGCTGCAGAAAAGGTTCATGTACTCGGTAATGTAAACATGTAAGACACGATCCCATTCAGAAAAGTGCCTTTCTAATCCAGTACAGCTACTAGTAGTGGCGCCGACAACGCCTGGTTACCTTGAGGACAACTTCCACAGTGAACACTGAGGTGAAGACCACATCAGCGGAGGCCAGCACCTACACAGGGGAAACAGGGCAACATGCCAACGTGGGCGGATTCATTTCAGCCTAGTAGTGCACCAGAGCTCTTTAACAGAATCTCTAATGTGGTACTCCGTACAGTCTTGCAATCATGCTGCGTAGGTTAAAGACAGTGATGCCCTGAAGCAGAGAAAACCCCTTTATGTCAGTTATTTTGGTCAGAATTCTTTCCCTTTCAGCTTTCTTTACTGAAACAAATGCTTTTCCATCTGAGATAAGGAGGTGAATGATACAGCAGGCAGAGCAGGCATGTCTGTGGGCACCTGGTTCCTGAAGGACATGGGGTCGATGGGGTCCTCGGCAGCCAGGGAGATGCTGCTGAGGAGGATGAAGAGGAGAATGATATTGGTGAAGGCGGTGGCGTTGATGATGCGGTGGCACAGCTTACGGATCCTGGAGGGGGACACCATTTACATCACAGGAATGACTGACAGAGTGACTGACAGCCAAGCAAGGAGGCTAAAACAACCACATCCATTCATCATCACCACCATCATCAGTACATTTTTCATTTTGGTCATTTAGCAGATGCTCTTATCCAGAGTGACTTACAGCCAGTGCATTCAACTATAAGGCAGATAAAGAACAACATATCACAGTCTTAGCAAGTACATGATCATCATCACCATAATCATCATTACTTGTTATCAGAGCTAAAGATATAGAAGGAGCTGGCCTCTGGAATAGGCACAACCTCCTCCTTCAGCTGAAGGTCTGCCATTGGCCGTGGCCTCGGGGTGTCAGGGATATCAGGCTCCTCCTCCTCATCATCACCTGGATGAAAGAAAGAACAGGAAACGTGACACGTTCTAAATTCGGAGTTCTCTGAGATCCAGATTCGATTGACATGAATGTGCCCAGAGGTGTGTGAGCGGACGGGGTTTACCAGGGAAGTCAGCAGGGGGGAAGGGGTCCTTGATTTCATTCACGTTGGACTCAAACTCGTCCACTCTCAGCTGTGACATAAACAAGCATTTTGGTTAGAGTTGGGCCTGGGTTCAAATCCCACCGGTTATACTGACGCCAAACGTGGGGCGGGTTTCTCCATGAAATATACAGTGGTGTGTAATCATGGATGCCAAGGGAAGCCAGGCTTCCCCAAGTATTTGACCAATAAAAATACAAATGATAAAATCATTTATATTATGTCCCTCTCTGTGTTTTCATAATTTTAGGTCAATACGCAAGTGGCTGAATCTCATGTAGAAATCATCTGAGTGAGGGAAACAGCACCCCTCTGTCTCAATATGTGTAGCTGACTACAGCTCAGCGTTCAACACCATAGTACCCTCAAAGCTCATCACTAAGCTAAGGATCCTGGGACTAAACACTTCCCTCTGCAACTGGATCCTGGACTTCCTGACGGGCCACCCCCAGGTGGTGAGGGTAGGTAGCAGATCTTTTTTTATTTAACCAGGCAAGTCAGTTAAGAACAAATTCTTAATTACAATGACGGCCGACACCAGCCAAACCCGGACGACACTGGGCCAATTGTGCGCCACTGATAAGAGAATTATCTAATAAAGGTAAATGAATCAATAATCCATTATTAATTAGTAGTTATGTAGCATGGATAATGAATAATTAAGGTACTGAATGGTTAGTCCCATAAGGTCTAGTAGAGGGCTGGGACAAAATGTGTGTGTGTGTGTTTTAAGCAGGGGTGTTTTAGCAGGGAGATAAGAGAACAGTAGACCTCTGTTTTACCCGACCTAGAAACTTGGAGAGAATTTGGAGGTATCTCCAAG
>NC_042970.1:44544052-44694592 GCF_901001165.1 Salmo trutta
TTGGAAATCCAAAATAAGTTCAGAAGTAAAATTCTGCTTAACAAGTCGCATAATATGTTGCATGGACTCACTGTGTGCAATAATAGTGTTTACCATTATTTTTTAATGGCCTCATCTCTGTACCCCACACATACAAATATCTGTAAATGTAACAGCTGCCGTGAGAGAGAGTGGACCAAAACGCAGCGGAGTTAGTGTTCGTCATATTTAATTGAGAAAGAACACTATACAAAAACAAAACAAGAAACTGACAGCCAAACAGTCCTGTCAGGTGAAACACAATGACAGAAACAATTACCCACAAAACCCCAATGGAAAAACATGCACTTATGTGTGACTCCCAATCAACAACAACGAACTTCAGCTGTGCCTGATTGGGAGCCACACACGGCCCAAAACAAAGAAATACAAAAACATAGAAAAAGAACATAGAATACCCACCCAATGTAACACCCTGGCCTAACCAAAATAAAGAACAAAAAACCCCTCTCAATGGCCAGGGCATTACAGTACCCCCCCCCCCCAAGGTGCGGACTCCGGCCGCAAAACCTGACACTGAAGGGGAGGGTCTGGGTGGGCCTTCTTACGGCGGCGGCTCAGGTGCGGGACGTGGCCTCTGCCCCACCCTTGGCGTCGCCCTCTTAGGTGGCGCACCTGGCCGCGCCGAAGGTCTGGTGGGCGACCCTGACTTCGCCCGGCTGGCAGGCGACCCTTGTTGCGCCCGGCTGGCAAACGACCCTGGCTGCGCCCGGCTGGCGGGCGGCGATGGCTTGGGTACCTTTGAATATCAAACTGAAGACCCCTGACGTTAGCCATCAATATTTTTCACTGTACTAGTGGTACAATTAATCTGGCAGAAGAGGGTACTGATTTAAGCAGGTGTAATATATATATCTTGCATCAGTGAATCATCTTTACAAACCCCTAGCTACCATCAACACATATCTACAGGAAAAGTGGAGATTTTACTGCAGCTAGGTCTACATTTAAATGAGACAAACAAGAACTACAAAAAACAGCTTTATTTAAAAAAATACAAAGTGGATAAAAGGAGTGCAGTCATTCTTCTGCTGCCCTCTTGCCTCGTTTCACTGTGGTTTTAGCTTCAGGAGCAGCAGTGTCCCCTTCATCACCCTCTGCAGGCTTCTGGAAAGCTTTGGCCTTTGCACCCTTCTTGGCTGCCCCTTCACCCTTGGTAGTCTTCTGTGTTTTGGGTTGATCCTCAGCTGTCCCCTCTTCCCCACTGTCCTGTTTGACATGGACTTCTTAGCAGGGGCCACCTTGGAAGCAGATGCTTTTGCGGCCTTCCTGAGTTTTGCATCCTGAAAGATGAAAATGACAGGTTTGCAATACAATCACCCATTTAGAGATTCCATTTAACCATGATAAAGCCCAAATAGGGAACAGTACCCATGACAAAAATATATATATAAAAAAGTCCCTATACACCAAAACCACTTGAACAATGCCAATAGTCAGAACATTACTGAAACCACACTTGCCTCTGAAGGTTTCTCCTTCTGCTTTTTGGCTGCAGCCTTTTTTTTCTCAGCTTCTAGAGACAAGAGTTAGTGATGTGTGTGTATGCATGCAATCATGGACACCGTGAGGAGACGTGAGATACCCATACAAGTCATTGAATGAGCAATGTTAAATGTCCTCCATTGCAATGGGAGTAGCTCAATAACAATGATCCCATACAATTGGGCAGATTATAGGGTGATGTCTAAATCCTAGGAGTGATGAGCACAATCAATTCAGTGGATTCAGTTTACTGGCTTCCTTGTCCTTAGTCTACTTGGCTCCAACCTTGGCAGCCTTCTCCACATTGGGATCAGTGTTCTCAGTGGCCTTTGGCTTGGGCTCCTTCACCCTACCCCTGACTGCAAGTTGGCAAAGGAGGGTGAACATATATTGAGCTACATTATATTAAACAGCAAACCCATGTTCAATATGTTTGTCATATAATGTTGACTAATCTAATAAACACACAACTTTATATTCAGAACTGGTACCATGAAGTTTGGCTCATTTGGCAGGTAAGCTACTATCACATTCAGAAAATAAAGTCCATTCACCTTGGAACACATTTTTCTTGATTTAATTACTTGGGTTAACAAAGCCTAGTTGCCACAAGTAGCCTATTGAAGTAACTGTCCAGTGGAGATCTCACTTTAAAAAAAGTTTATATTCTGTTAATTCGTACCCAAATAATGTTGTGGACTCATCCCGTATAATGATGTTACGTTTGATGCCTGAGCTCTGAGGCATGCGTTGAAATCGCAGTGTGCCGATGCCCGTATCACTTTATCAGAAGCACGTGATTAATGACGTCCAAAGCTTCGTTTTGTCGAACAAACACCTGATTGGTAGAAGACAAAAAGGCGACACTGCACACACACGCTATGGTGTGTGGGACATAATCTATAATAATTTGGCTGCTCTATATTCTTTAGACCAGCAGGTGCCACTAGTGTGCACTTGATCAAAGCCTTGAGAATTTAACCTATTTCAGACGATTAGCTGGAAAATCTCGACTCTCCAGGAAGCATTGTTTCCCCATCACTAATCCTATACTCGTATTTGTAGCCAAAGCATAATTAACAAAAAAACAACACAAAAAAACATCTAAACTTGTAACACAAAACAGACAGTTTCGGTAATGCTTGCCATTTTCTCATTAAACATTATATCATGTTGGGTCATTGGCTGAGCTGGCCAATCAGCAGTATACTTGATTTAATATTTTTTGTAACAGGTATATACCCACACCATTCTGTTGTTGGGGTACGTCCAGGGCCGGATTAACAAAGGGGCTTCCCGGGGCTGAAGCCCCTGGGCCCAGAAGGCAGAAAAAAAGTCACAAATATATACATACATTATACAGTACATATTACATATGTAGTATATATTTTTACTGCAACAGCAAACCACAGGAGGATTCTGGAGCCGGCTATCAATGAATGTAGACAGCTTTCTGCTGCCACTATGCTAATCATCAGATAGGGGGAGGAGAGGTATGGGCCCCATGTGGGTAAATGGGGGGGCCCTGCCTTGATTGGGTAACTGAACAAATAAACTGCATAATAACTAAATGTGACTGGTCAATTATGTGAGTCAGGGGCTGGGCCCAAGAGGCAAAAAAACGAATAACTTTTTTTATATCCAACCAAGGGAGCCTGTTGTCAATGTTCAAAATACACCAGAGAACATATTTAGCCACTGAGGATCAATAGTTAGGCAACAGTGAGATACTTATTTTTGGAAAGGTGGATTTTTAAAAGAAGAAGCTCAAACTGTTTGGGCGCAGACCTGGATAGTATGACAGATCTCTGCAGGCTATCTCTGCAGTAGATTGCAACTCCGCCCCCTTTGGCAGTTCTATCTCAACTGAGAATCTTGTAGTTGGGGATGGAAATTTCAGAATATTTGGTGGCCTTCCTAAGCCAGGATTAAGACACGGCTCGGGCATCAGAATAGATTCAGGGCATAATGTACAGACAAGGGTATGGTAGGATGTGGGGACAGTGGGGGTAAACCTAGGCATGTGTGACGATGGCAGAGCTTGCATCTCTGGAGACACCAGCTAAGCCAGATGAGGTCTCCCCATGTGTGGGGTGTGTGACAAAAGAGCTATAAAAGGCATGTTTTGCTGGACTAGGGGCTCTACAGTGACATAAAACAATAACTAACCGAAACAGCAGAAGACAAGGCATATTGACATTAGAGAGAGGCATGTGTAGCCGAGTGATCATAGGGTCCAATGAGCAGCAATAGGTGAGTCCGGGAGCCGTTCGGTAGTCGCTACTATGCTAGGCAAGCGGGAGGCATGGCATTCAGAAAGCTAGCGGGCCGGGGCTAGCAGATGGGTCTTCGGTGACAACGCAACGGAAAGCCTGTTGAAACCACACCGGACAATTACGTCGGCAGACCAGTCGTGATGGATCGGCGGGGCTCCCTGTCGGCAATAAAGGGTCCAGGCAAATTGGCAAAAGAGGTATTGTAGCCCACGAATTAGTGGGTATACCTCTTCGGCTAGCCGGGAGATGGGCGTGGCTCGAGGCTAGCTCAAGGCTAACTGGTGCTTGTTTCAGGACAGAGGCATTAGCCAGCGGTAGCCACACGATTGCAGGAAGCTAGCTGCGATGATCCGGTGTAATGGCCCAGAGCTTGCGGCAGGAATCCGGTGATGTGTTGGAGAAAAGGAGTCCGATATTGCGCTGTGCAGACTGGCAGGTATTTACCGAGCTAAAGCTGGCTGGTGACCGAGCTAAAGGTGAAGACCGTTAGCCATGGCTAACAGTGACTACTAGCTAGTAGCTAGTAAGCTGGTTAGCTTCTGATGAAGGTTCCAGTTATAATGTATAGAAATAGCAGATCCGTACCACATTGGGTGGGGCGGGTTGCAGGAATGTATATTTAGATCGTAGGTGGAAAGTGAGATTAAAATATATACAAAAAAAACTATGAGACCAACTGTTTACATGGGACAAGACAAACACACGTCCAACTGCTACGCCGTCTTGGATTCTTGGAATACTTCAATCTCACCAGGTCCAAAGATGGATATTTCTCTGTTATGTAGCCGTGAATGGCCTGCGATTAGACCCGCTTTCGAGAGTCCAACTCCTTCAGCGTTTCATTAACCATCACCATCGTACGTAGATGAAGAGGGTGTTTCCGTGCCACAGCAGGTGCTTTGCTGGATTCTAACAATGAAATTAACAAATGTTTCTACCGTAATCTAACCAAATAGCCATACAATTAGGCTACTCAAATTGGCCTAAACCGCACATGGTTTTACAAACCTGATTTATCTTTTCCCGACACTTTTTCATATTTATGGGCACGTCAGAAGATGAAGTTACTTCTTCGGCGGCTGCTGCTTTTTTTTAGGAGGCATGATCAAACGGTTAATCTCAAAGTTAGGCTATATAAAAACGTTAGTATAAAAACAGCAACTGCATTCTCAGCCTACACACGTTCAATGTTATGCACTTCAAGCAAAGCATGTGGTTTATCTGAATGGGCGCTGACATTTAGGTACCAGTCAGAGCATTCAAGGTAAACTGATCAGTCCGAGTAGTGTGAACTCACTTCTTCTTCTCTCCTCCGTTCCTTCCTTCCATCCTTTCCTTTCCTTTACTGCGCTTATCAGTTTACCTTCACTGCTCTGGCATATTGTTAAACATCACTCACCAAGCATAAATGAAATATGAAAACCCAGAGATCATCAAACTCTCAACCACAAATGCAGGGTTTTTGTAGTTAAACTTTGTGCAGCTGTCAAAAATTTAAAACAAAAGTCGAAGATAAATATTTTTCTCAGACAGACAAGTTAGTTTGTTGGTTTTAAAAATCGAATTGCCGGCAATAATGATACATAATAAAATCTGTTAAAGACAGTTAGCTTTAGATCATAAAAATAATGACCGATAAATGATTCTGAATGTTCAGCCTCCTTGTCCTCTGCAACATGACATTAGCCCACAGTTGTCATATGAGGCATCTGTGGTTTTCCTGTGAACAAGCACCACATCTGCTTTTCTATTGAAACATTTATTCTTGTCCCAGTCACTGCCACCATCTTCTGTGAAGTCAGACTAACAGTATGTATGTAACTGTCTAAAAAATGACATTGTTCGTCCCTGATATGGCTGGTCGTCTGTTTTTGCTCATCCTCCTTTTCGGTGAGTTGTTTTTCCGTTCCAAGTTCCATCATCTGTTTGTGCTACAGGATATTCCATTCTTCTTTCCCCTCTTTTAGTCTTTTACTTTAGGAACTCTTAATATTTCAACGTGTTATGGTTATAATAAGTGTGTCTTATTCCATTGATCATCCTATTGATTTATATTTCTCTGTCATTATTTTACATTTTGTTCAGATAAGAATGACCACTGCTTGATAACATGGCTGTGAATGCATTCCAGGCTATTCTGCTTCGCCAGCTTGTGTAAAGTGTTCCCATCTCATGTTTTCTTATTTTTCTTAATGGCAAAAAGAGCATGATAATGACCCATTTTGTTATGTCTAGATACCTTCCAGTACATCAAAGCCAAAGGTCAGTATCATTGTTATGAATTTAAAGCTGCGATATGTAACTTTTTGAGTTACCAGACAAAACAACGGATTACCAAAATATTCAAATAATGATTGACATATTTTCAATAAAAACGTTATTTTGATGAATTCCTCCATACGATTTCATCCTTCCACGAGATGCTGTAAACACTGGGAATACAAAACATTAACATGACATAGACTGACCAGTCGAATCCAGGTGAAAGCTATGATCCCTTATTGATGTCACTTGTTAAAGCCACTTAAATCAGTAAATAGATGAAGGGGAGGAGACAGGTTAAAGACATGGATTGTGAATGTATGCCATTCAGAGGGGGAAAGGGCAAGACAAAATATTTTGAAGTGCCTTTGAACGGGGTATGCTAGTAGGTGCCAGAACTGTAACAGTGCTGGGTTTTTCACGCTCAACAGTTTCCTGTGTGTATCAAGAATGGTCCACCACCCTAAGGACATCCTGCCAACTTGACACAACTGTGGGAAGGATTGGAGTCAACATGGGTCAGCATCCCCGTGGAATGAGACAGACAGCAAGGTTAATACAAATCTCCGCTGTTGAAAACCAAATGCTAGTCTAAAATAAATAGGATATAATATCTAAATGCTTTTTACAGTGGAGTTTAAGTTTATAAATTGCCTGGCTGGGCTGATGAGATAGTGGATTGAGCAGTCAAATGCAATAGTGAATAGACAATTTTCTGTGTTTGCAAACGTTGCACGCATCGCTCTCATGCGGCAACGTTTACAAACACAAACAATTGTCTATTCGCTATTCCATTTGACTGCTCAATCCACTATGGTGACAGAACAGAATGCCAACAAAAAAAAGCCTCTATTTACATGTTGCATATGAGTGCATTTCACACTACTTTTGGATTATAATTGGAGTTTAAGGCTCGTATGAATGTCCTGCTTAATATAATGTTTGTCATCATTGCAAATCAACTGTATTATACTAAAAATAACTTCAACTTCAACCAGTAAAATGGCTCAGTGGCTATCTTTTTCTACAGCCTATTGCTATGTCAATGAGTGTTTAGAATTCTAGCTAACAACTTGCTGCATCCAAAGATCACAACCAAATATAATCTGATTGACTGTTCAAGCGAGAATCAACACATCATTGTAAACGTAGGAGAGCCCTCAAAAAGTTATTTTGTTTAGAAGTAATAAAAACGTAAATCAAATCAAATCAAATCAAATTTATTTATATAGCCCTTCGTACATCAGCTGAAATCTCAAAGTGCTGTACAGAAACACAGCCTAAAACCCCAAACAGCAAGCAATGCATGTGAAAGAAGCACGGTGGCTGGGAAAAACTCCCTAGGAAAAACTCCTGAGAAAGGCCAAAAACCTAGGAAGAAACCTAGAGAGGAACCAGGCTATGAGGGGTGGCCAGTCCTCTTCTGGCTGTGCCGGGTGGATATTATAACAGAACATGGTCAAGATGTTAAAATGTTCGTAAATGACCAGCCTTGTCAAATAATAATAATCATAGTAATTGTCGAGGGTGCAACAAGCACGTCCGGTGAACAGGTCAGGGTTCCGTAGCCGCAGGCAGAACAGTTGAAACTGGGGCAGCAGCATGGCCAGGTGGACTGGGGACAGCAAGGAGTCATCATGCCAGGTAGTCCTGAGGCATGGTCCTAGGGCTCAGGTCCTCCGAGAGAAAGAAAGAAAGAGAGAAAGAGAGAATAAGAGAGAGCATATTTACATTCACACAGGACACCGGATAAGACAAGAGAATACTCCAGATGTAACAGACTGACCCTAGCCCCCCGACACATAAACTACTGCAGCATAAATACATGAGGCTGTCTAGGCTATGTTGAATGGGAGCAGATGGCATGGCTTTCTTACTGCAGCCAAGAGTCACGCGCATCTGTACATGATGTCAGTGTGTCGTGCACTGGAAAGTATAGAACGCCATTTGGGTCTTCGCATTTCAAAAAAGATCCACGAGAAATAACACTGTTTGATGCGTCAAATAAGCTTGTTGACCAATCAGGACCTGGATATGACTGTACGTCACATAATAATTTAACATGTTCGTTACTTTTGACGTAGTTATTACAGATTGATTACACTATCACTTGTTTTTCATATGTCACAGCGATTCACCGATATGTATGATGCTAGTAAAGTTTTTGGTCTTGCGCACCTGCCGCTGCAGCACATGCGCAGACACACCTCCCCAAGCTCTGGGACAGTTCTGGTCAGAACAAAATCAATCACTTCCGTTGTTTGGCTGTGCCCATATAGCAACGTTCCAAAATGGGCAAAAGTCCTGGTGGAAGGATGAAAATAAAACACATTTACTCAGAACAATAATATGTCTTTAATGAAAGACATGTCCTTAATCTTTTGTTTAAATATTTGGCAACCGTTTTACAAAAAGCAAAATGCCCATCGAAGCCGAGGATTATTGTGTGATAACTCCCTCCTAAGGGCTGTTCCTGCCACGGGTTCTCATTGTTTATTGTTAAATAGACAACAGTGTCTTAATTGTTTTTCTCTTTCAAACTCATAATATTAAGTGGTACATTATCTGTATGAGTAGTTAAACATTGAAAATGATTTTATAATTCAATTAAAAAAGACACTCCATCATCCCTCTGTCACAGATCTTCCTCAGCCCAGTCTGACAGTGATTCCTGCAGTCATCAAAGAGAGAGACTCAGTTCAGCTGAACTGTCAGACTCCTCCATCTGTCTCTGAGTGTTACTTCATAATGGAAGGGCAAGGGGAATTCACCCTACCATCACCCTGTCAACAGACACTCACAGGAACACTACTGGTGATGTGGACAGGTCAGATATCTCCAGCTGAGGTCAAAATACACTGTCAGTACAGTGCTACAGGTTCACAGTTTAGATCCATATACAGTGAGCCTTCAACAGTCACAATTCAGGGTAAGAAGATTGTTTGAATGGTTGTAAACAATGTACTGTTGTGCCATCATTACCATGTTCCTCTTGGGATATTTTATCATACTGTGTGTTGTTATAAACTATTACATGAAACAATTAAGCAATATATTATATCTCCGTCATTTCCCATACTGTCGCTGCATAAAGGAATTGACTCAAGATCATTAAGTCTGAAATAACAAGGATGGGTTAGACTATCAGTAAATTTCTCAAAACCACAAAATGCTAAATGCTTTATTACCCTATTCTCACAGACATTCCTCAGCTGACAGTGAGTTCTACAGTCATCAGAGAGACAGAATCAGTTCAGCTGAGTTGTGAGACTCCTCCATCTATCTATGTGTCTCACTGTTACTTCTACATAGAGGGGGAGAAGAATCTTCCAGACCATTCGTGTACGCAGACAACAACAGGAACTGAGCTGCTGAAGAGGGCAGGTCCAACATTTCCAGCTGTGGTCAAAGTGAAGTGTTACTATGTTGTAGGGAAGTCTCACACATCTCCTTTTAGTAACCCTGTCTCAGTCAATGTTCACGGTAAGTAGGTGGTTTATAAAATTATACACTTCACTGTTATACCGTATTAATTATGCTTGTTCTGAAAATGAGATCTTCTGTCGTATTTCCTAAACGTCTTCATTTCATTTACTTTGTACAAACATAAATACTGACATAGTTGAACGTTTGATTAAAGGATTTTCCATACTGTTAGTATGTATGGATTACCTATAATGTTTTTTAAATGCAACTTTCAAAGAGACCCACCTCCTCCCAGGCTGACAGTCAGTTCTACAGTCATCAGAGAGAGAGACTCAGTTCAGCTGAGCTGTCAGACTCATCCATCTGTCTCTGTGTCTCAGTGTTACTTCTACACAGAGGGGAGAGATCCTAAACACTCACCCTGTACACGTTCACTCACGGGGACTGAGCTGCTCTCGTGGGCAGGTCAAAGTTCATCTGCTGAGATCAAACTGAGATATCTTTACACAGTAGAAACTTACTATCCATCGATGCACATTGGTTCTGTCTCTCTTACTATTCTTGGTAAGAAATGTTATATTCAGATTTTCTTGAATGATTCTGTTTAAATCACAATCTCATCCAATGTCATTTCAAAATAGTTGTTGTGAAGACAATAAATCCATATAATATTTGAAATGTATATATCAAAAGTAGATTTCTAAGATCCCACAGAAAACAACCACAGAGACAGGCCAAAGTACAATCAAAGGTTCTTTATAAACTCAGCTTTACACAGTAATACACAGTATCACTACGGCCCTATTAGAAACGTATAAATAAGCTGGGATTTAGGGCTATAGGCTAACTAGAAGCAATGGGCCAAACTAACACAGAAGTTGATTCCTGATTGGTGGCCAATGTTCATTCGGGTCCTTCTGAGCAGGGTTTGTTCGTTCGGTTCTACCAGAGCAGGATTAGATTGGCTCTACCCAAACAGGGTTCGGCTCTTCCTCCCGAGCAGGGATCGGCTCTTCCTCCCGAGCAGGGATCGTTAGACGATGGCTGGTCTGGTAGTCGATTGCTGGTTTGGTGTTCAGTGGTAGGTCGCCTTCTGTCCCTCACTCTGCATCGGCCTGGCTGTGTGGTAGAGTTGGGTGTAGCCTCTCAGCTGCGTCAGGCGTGTCCCCCGTGTCTGTAGTCGTGGGGGACAGAAAACATACAATTAGAGGATGTACTGGCCAACAATTGGTGTCACACTCACACGTTCGCAACAAGCACTTTCCTTTAGCAGTGCAATAGATAGCATTGTGATTTGTGTCTTTCCAACAGCAAGCGACCAGCGGAGACGAGAAGCTTGTTGGTCGAGAGGTCCCTGGTTCAGTTCCTTTTTAACTCTAGTTCTGGGGCGTGTTTAGCAATATGTTTAGGGAGGGAGGAGGTGATAGAGAATCATCTCAATGTCACTTTAGTCCATGCTAATCTGTGGAATCACAGCACATCATACAAGCAAGCAAAATAGTCCATGCGATTCAATTTCATTTCACACGTGAGAATGTAAGGAATTAAGTGAAAGGCAATCGTTGTAAAAACACAGCACACATGATTAAATGGCACTCATAAATATAAATGATATCAAATAAGACATGCTGATATGTAATATAAAGAGAATGGCAGGCTCTAGTTTAGTAAGAGTCAGTGTCACTTGTGACATATAAACTCATCAAAAAAAGAAATGTCCCTTTTTCAGGACCCTGTCTTTCAAAGATTATACGTAAAAATCCAAATAACATGCAGATCTTCATTGTAAAGGGTTTAAACACTGTTTCCCATGCTTGTTCAATGAACCATAAACAATTAATGAACATGCACCTGTGAAACGGTCGTTAAGACACTAACAGTTTATGGTTCATTGAACAATGCTCGTTCATTGAACAAGCATGGGAAACAATGGTTAAACCCTTTACAATGAAGATCTGCAAGTTATTTGGATTTTTACGTATTATCTTTGAAAGACAGGGTCCTGAAAAAGGGACATTTCTTTTTTTGATGAGTTTATATGTCACAAGTGACACTGACTCTTACTAAACTAGAGCCTGCCATTCTCTTTATATTACGTATCAGCATGTCTTATTTGATATCATTTATATTTCTGAGTGCAATTTAATCATGTGTGCTGTGTAAATTAAGCTGTTCTGTTAGATAATTAAGCTGTTCTGTAGATATGACACCAGCCTCAACACCAATGTCTGGGATCATCAGCAGAAGTAATAGAATGTCTGTGTTCATCTAGTGGAGTGTTTAGATCGTATCTACGCTCTGTTATACTTCTGCTGTTAGATAACATGGTGACTTCATTCTAGGAAGCTGTCAACAACAATCAGCACCTTATCTGTCCTGAAAGACTTTATCACCTTATGAATTGGTCTTATCATCTCTCTAATGAGGATAAATATAATCTACCAGGGCTAGAAGCAATCAGTCCGTAGTGATTTTTATGCCCATTTTGAAAAGACAAGTCATGAAGGTATTTCAAAAGGCCAACAACACCATGATGATCATTAATACGATCATTAATAAAATGCTAATTTCATTAATATGTGTTTTCTCAGTGGGTTTGACTCCAGGTCCTAGATCTACTTTGCCTCCCAGCACGACAGTGAGTCCTACAGAAGGTGTGTTGGGCCTCTAAATTATAATCTCTGCAAATAGTAAATATACAGTGAAGAGTTTAGATTACGGGCCTGTAAAATTAAGTGACCCAAATGTGAATGTAAAACCTTATTCTTGTGTGGTCATATTAATTCCCACAAGTTTCAACTGTTACTTCTACTTTGACCCCAGACACCACAGTGACACCAACTACCAGTAAGTAGATCCACCAATTTTAATTTTGTTTCAAGTGCAATATCTTTGTTCACATTTTCACGAAAGCTCTGACCGGTTAGCTAATAGAAATATTCATAGCTGCTTGTAATTTCAGTCCAGATTTTTAACCACTTTGAGTCTATCTGATTTGTAGGTAATGTGTAGTGTACTTCTCTCTTTCTGCTTATTGAAAGACCTTAGATATTACATTAATATACATTTGTTCTTGTGTAATATGAGTAATCTCTTCTCACCAGGTTTGACCTCCCCTTTGACCCCTAGCACGACAGTGAATCCTTCATCAGGTATCTTAGTCATCTTTATCTATTTAGCAGATAGAAGTAAAACAAATAGAGTAGCTTCATCTTCTCCATGTTTTTTTCCCATCAAAAATTTGCCTCATTACAAAAAGAGGTTGATATTTGATTGATTAAAATCAACCCATTTAGATGTATTTTTGTATAATCAGTTCCAATGATTTGCTTTGCATTAGGGTCGACTGTTTGCTAAATTTCGACCACTGACACCCCAGCGAATGTCAGTGCTAAATATTTTTGTCTATTAAAGCATAAACCAATTTTGCAAAAGTAGCCAAATGTAAATTCAGTCAAGGCTTTAGGATTAATCAAACAATTTGTCTCTTCTTAGAAATATTTACATAACTCTGTTATTAAACTGTCCTTCTCTCTTGCATGTGCCCAGGAGTTCAAAGCTCCACAGAAAGTGATGTGGAATCAAACAGTAAAGAAATCTTTCTGTGTAAGTATCCTTTTCTAGCTGTCTTTTATCACACATATGAAAACAGAGCTGTGCACATTTTCTTAGAAGAACAATAATGTGGTCCAAGAGCTAATGACTTCTCCCAATGTCATCATGTCACCAAATAGTGGGGCAATTATGGCAGGCAGCAGTGGCTTCTGGAGTGGGCGTGCTCCTGGTAGGATTGACAGCTGTCTGTCTCTGCAGGAGGACCAGTGAGTATATTTGATTCTGCAAAACAAATCATTTGCTAATTTACCGTGCTGACATTAATGTAAGTTCCTTTGGCATGGGTTAATTTATCAACTCATTTTGATCATATTGTATAGATTAGACTATATTCAATGTAATGAATTCAGCCTCATTTGTTTTTCAGAGAAGAACAATTCTCAGAGGTAAGAATTCCCCTTGTGAATATGATGCAGATTGTATCAACGTTTAGTTCTGTATTGTCCATGATGAGATGTTCTTACCACAACCTTCTTATACTTTTATGTTGTACAGACCTACAGCCAGACAGGATGATCACAGACAATGTATGTTCCAAAACTAAATACATCAAACATACACACGGATACGACTTATACAACTATATACACGCATGTACAAACACTGTAATTCTATTTTTACTGTGTTTCTGTTGTAGATGATTTGGTGTCTATGGGAGCGGTGAGCAGCGGAGTCATGGTGAGTATTCTACATTACAGTGCTATCTGTACACATATACCCCCCTGACAGAGGAGGCTGGTGGGATGAGTTATAGGAGGATGGGCTCGTTGTAGTGGCTGGAATGGAATTAATAGGATGGAGTCAAACAAATCAAACACATCAAAACTACATGTTTGACTCCGTTCCATTCATTCCATTTCAACGAATACAATGACCCTGTCCTCCTATAACTTCTCTCACCAGCATCCTCTGCCCCCTGACTGTCTGATCTGAGGATCAAGACCTTAATGTTTCATTAGCAGTGCTTCAACATATGAATGTTCAAAGTATCAAACCAACAGCTATATTTATTTACAGATTTATATGGTAATTTGCATTTATTACCAAAAAATATATTTTTCACCAAAAACAGTTTCTTAATACATTAATTCATGTTAAACCTTGTAAATGTGTTCCTAAGTAGGTACAGAGTTTAGTCGTATAAACATTTTTTAAAATCAAATAACCTACATCTTGCATTGGATATGTGTAGACCTCAGAATGACACAAAACTGACAAACACTTCCTGTGATACAAAGGAGGGTGCAGTTCATGTCACGAGTTAGAGATGAGAATAGACAGACAGTTTGTTAGACTTGACGATAAAAAGTCTCTCTCTTCTCTCTCTTCTTCTCCCTCACTCTCTACTACAGGTGGATTCAGGAGATGCTAGAATCGATTCTCAGATTACTTCTGTATTGTTCACGTTCACGCCCTCAGGTTTGTCCCTCAGATCTCGGGACCATCTGCAAGTACACAGCTACTGTACATGCTTAAACTTTGGGCCTAACCTTATCAACCATATCAAAACGCATATATGACACTTAAAACAGAAATGAATGTGTCAGAGCATCTGTGCAGCGTAAGAATAGAGCTGTAGATCTGCAGAGGGGTTATAGTCATGAGGAGAAGTGTGAAATTACATCAAGCCCTGTTACTTGCACTTCTTCTGTTTGGCTGTTACCAACGCAATAGGGCAAACTCGACTAAGTAACACACATGCAATGTTGACATGTAATATACACATGATCCCCCCTCAAACACACACTCATACATACATACACAACCTCTTACTCATGGTATTGTCTCTCTCTGTGATGTGCAGGTCCCGTTGATGTGGATACACAGGCATTTTCAAATTAACATGTATGTACTGCACAAATGTCCTATTTGTTGTATTGTATTATATTGTTATATTATTATTATACATGGCATTGTTTTCACAGACAGACTAACTAGAGGATAAAAGTATCTCTCTTTCTCTCACTGTGTTTCATGACTTTCAGTTTAAGATTGGTGTTACATCCTCATGAAAAAAACAACTTATGAATTACATTTACAGTACTGTAGATTCGAAGCCCTAAAGTAAATATTTTTCTTTTCTCTAGTCTGATACTTACCATGTATACAGCTCGATCACCGACAGACCAGCAACCTCTGCCCAGCCGGATGGGTTGTACGGTCTGCAGGCACACTGAAACTACACCTCTAGCTTTCTGTAGCTATGTCTCACACATCTCACACAAATACATTCTTTCTCACATGATATCCTTTGTTTATCACACATCCAGTTACTGTAAATAAGTTGCTTAACAGGTAATATATCTACTGTAATACACATGGACAACTGGCTTCTGTTACATGTCTTTCCATAAAATCTGTTACTGTGTTAATATTTTTATTTTGGGGTTTTTGGAGGGGTCCGGGGCATACTCCCCTTTGAGCATTTTTTCTTATTTCTTCTCCCTAGTAAATGCTAAATCTACTGTATGTATGTCTATTATGTTGACTGTATGATACCTCCTTCCATAACGGTTGGATACAATTCATTTCCTATTGGGCAAAACATAATCCAAAACACAACCAAAACAAACTGGCAAATGCATACAAACTCAAGTTTGTTGAGTCACAGGCTTGATGCATTTATTGGGTGCAAAGAATATATGACCAAAATACAAAATGTTTCACTACTTTAATACACTATAAATTAATTTGTCCAAATACTTATGACTTCTTGAATTGGGGGGACTATGTACCTAAAGTGCTTTTATATCTAAATGGTAAAACATACAATACCTTCAGAAAGTATTCACACCACTTGACTTTTTCCAAATGTTGTTGTGTTACAGCCTGATTTTAAAGTGTATGAAATGTAGATTTTTTTGTCGCTGGCCTACACACAATACTGCATAATGTCAAAGTGGAATAAAGTTAAAATAAAAAAGTGTCAATAAGTTTTGAATTCCTTTGTTATGGAAATCCAAAATAAGTTCAGAGGTAAAATGTTGCTTAACATGTCGAATAATACGTTGCATGGACTTACTCTCTGTGCAATAATAGTGTTTAACATGATTTTTAATGACTACCTCAGTGAATTTCAAACACAGATTCAACCAAAAAAAACAGGGAGGTTGTCTAATGCCTCACAAAGAAGGAAACTTATTGGTAAAAAAAAGCAGACATTGAATATCCCTTTGAGCAAAGTGAAGTTATTAATTATAACATTGTAGTTAATCTACCATACTAACATAAATGATGGAGTGAAATGAAGGAAGCTTGTACCTGTTTGCAACAAGACACTAAAGTAATACTGCAAAAATTGTGGCAAAGCAATTCACTTTTTGTCCTGAATACAAAATGTTATGTTTGGGGCAAATAGAATACAACACATTACTGAGTACCATTCTCCATATGTTCATGCACAGTGGTGGCTGCATCTTGTTATCTTGGTATACTTATAATCATTAAGGGACTGGGGAGTTTTTCAGGATAGAAAATAAATGTAACGGAGCTAAACACAGGCAAAGTCCTAGAGGAAAACCTGCTTTCCACCAGACACTGGGAAATTAATTCACCTTTCAGCAGGATAATAACCTAAAACACAAGGCTAAATCTACACTGGAGTTGCTTACCAAGAAGACAGTGAATGTTCCTGAGTGGCAGAGTTACAGTTTTGACTTGAATCTACTTGAAAATCTATGGCAAGACCTGAAAATGGTTGTCTAGCAATGACCAACAACCAATTGGACAGAGCTTGAAGAAATTTGAAAAGAAGGATTGGCAAATGTTGCACAATCCAGGTGTGGAAAGCTCATACAGACTTAGAGACGCAGAAAGACTCACAGCTGTAATCGCTGCCAAATGTGCTTCTACATAGTATTGACTCAGTGGTGTAAATACTTACTATCTAAATGAAATATTTATAGATTTCATTTTTTATAATTTAGCAAAAAATTACAAAAAACATGTTTTCACTTTGTCATAATGGGGTATTGTGTGTAGATTGGTGAGATTGTTTATTGATTGAGTACATTTTGAATTCAGGCTGTAACACAACATAATGTGTAATAAGTCAAGGGGTATGAGTTCTTTATGAAAATACCCTCAAATTAAGGGGAAATTCTGTACTGTCGCCTTATATAAAACATTCTATCTTAAATCTAAAATACTGGATTATGCAGCCAAATATATTTTTTGGGCTTCACTGTCCAAATGCATGTGGAGGAGAGTGTATGACCGAGAGTGTACACCGAGAGTGTATGACCAGAGAGTGTATGACCGATAAATTATTCTGATTATTCAGATACCCTTACCCCTGCAACATTAGCTCACGCTTGCTGTATGAGTCTGGGGTTTAGGTTTCTGCTCTCTGTGGTTTTGTTAATTGTACTTTAGTCTTACTTTAGTATTTTAGTTTACTTTAACATTTTGTCATAGTTGGTTAAGGTTTTGTCTAGATTGCCTTTGCTTTATTATTGATACGTTTGTTTTATTTGTAATTTGGCTTATTTGACTATTGTTTTATAGTTAACTTGGTGTCACGTCCTGACCAGCAGAGGGTGTTGTTGTGTAGTTTTGGTCAGGACGTGGCAGAGTATGTCTGTGTATGTGTGTTCTGGGTGTTGTATTTCTATGTGGGTCTGTGTGGCTCCCAATCAGGGACAGCTGGTGATCGTTGTTCCTGATTGGGAGTCATATAATTAGGAGTATGTTTGTCACTTGGTGTTGTGGGTGGTTGTGCTAACACTGCTAGTCTTTGGTATGTACATAGCATGTTAGCCGTTTTTGTTTATTGGTTTCCCGTGGATACTTTGCTCTTATATATTAAAAAGATGAGTATCTACATTTCACCTGCTGCAGTTTGGTCTCTTCAACACGGCTGTAATTATGACAGAACCACCCACCACAACAAGACCAAGCAGCGGAAAAGGGAGCAGGACACTGAATATATGGACTATTCTGAGGAAATAGACTTTGACATGGACACTCGTGAGAAATGGACTTGGGAACAGATTCTGGCCGGAGAGGGCCCGTTTAGAAAGGCTGGTGAGGACAGGGAACGCTACCGGGGTATACGACTGGCGAGGAAGCCGGAGAGGCACCCCCAATAATTTTTTAAGGGGGGGCACATGGGTAGTTTGGCTAGGCCTAGGAAGAGCCATAAGCCAGCTACCCGTGAGTACATGGAGGAGCGTATGGAGTGGAGGGCGCTGTGTTTCGCTGAGGTGCGCACTATCTCGCCCATACGCACGCACAGTCCGGTGCGTGCCATTCCAGCCTCTCGCAGATGCCGTGCTAGAGTGGGCATCCAGCCTGGTAGGAGGATGCCTGCGCAGCGCGTCTGGTCGCCGGTACGCCTCCTAGGACCAGGCTACCCTACTCCCACTCTACGCACGGCAACCATCAGGCCCCTGCACAGCCCAGTTCACCCTATACCAGCACCCCGCTCGTACAGGGCTGTTAGTTCCATTCAGCCAGGACGGGTTGTGCAGTCGGTGCGGTCACGGCCACCTGTGCGCCTCCATGGCCCAGTCTTTCCGGTTCCCGCCTCTCGTGCTATCCCGGAAGTGATTTCCTCCAGTCTGGCATGACCAGTACCAGCAACCCGGACCAAGCTTCCCATGAGTCGGCCTAGTCCTATTCAGCCTGTTCCCGCTCCTCGCACTAGCCCTAGGGTGCGTGTCTTCAGCCTGGTACCACCTCTACCAGCCCCACGCACCAGGCTTCCAGTGCGTCGGCCCAGCCTCAAGAGCTCGGCACCAGTGTGCAGTCCAGAGTATCCGGCACCAGTGTGCAGTCCAGAGTATCCGGCACCAGTGTGCAGTCCAGAGTATCCGGCACCAGTGTGCAGTCTAGAGTATCCGGCAGTGTCTAGTCCGGAACCGAGGGAGACTGTCTGCGACCCGGAACCGAAGGAGTCTACCTGCGACTCAGAACTGAATGTGACTAACTGTGTATTGAATGAGTCTGCCTACAGTGTGGAAATGAAGGAACCTGCCCACGATCCACAACGGATTGAGTCTGTCTACGACCCGGACCCCAATGAGTCTGCCTACAACCTGGAGGGCAGGAGGCCGGAACCAGAGCCACCTCCAGGATGGGAGGGTGTAGCACAGTGCCGTCGTTGACGGCAGCCACCCTTCCTTCCCTCCCTTATTGTTTAGGGGGTATTTGTATTTGTTTTTGTCGTGGTCTTGGGGGGATTTTGTGGTTTCTTTTTTTTAGGTGCATTCGGGGTGTGCACCTTTAGGGGGGGGGGGTACTTTCACGTCCTGACCAGCAGAGAGGGTTGTTGTGTAGTTTTGGTCAGGACATGGCAGAGTATGTCTGTGTATGTGTTCTGGGTGTTGTATTTCTATGTGGGTCTGTGTGGCTCCCGATCAGGGACAGCTGGTGATCGTTGTTCCTGATTGGGAGTCATATAATTAGGAGTATGTTTGTCACTTGGGGTTGTGGGTGGTTGTGCTAACACTGCTAGTCTTTGGTATGTACGTAGCCTGTTAGTCGTTTTTGTTTGTTTTCCCGTGGATACTTTGCTCTTATATATTAAAAAGATGAGTATCTACATTTCACCTGCTGCAGTTTGGTCTCTTCAACACGGCTGTAATTATGACACTTGGGTTAGTTTATTTCAGATTGCCACATTTTTTTTCTTTGAGGGGATGTTTTGGTTGGGCCAATATTGTTGAAGAGAGCGTTGAGAGCCATGTGTTCTTTTGGTTCAGTTAGCTTGATAGCTAAATTTGGTTAGCAATTCACTCTGGGTTTTTGTTCAAGTGGGAGTCCTCTCCTGTTCAGGCTTATCAGCGAGTGTCAATAGGAGGCTCGTGGTGTTTTTGTTTTAGGTGGCAGTGAACGTGGGTAGAGCTTCCCTTTTCCCCTACATCGGCTTGGGAGCACCTCCGTGGTTATGGGGGGGGGCGCCAGTTTCTGGTTGTCTTTTCCACTCCACTGGTTTTGGGTGCATAAAACCCCACCACATGTGACTGCACGAAGACCAGGGCCAGTTAGTTAGTTGTTTTTGGAGAATAGTGGGGTGTGGCTCCTGTCCTTGAACCCAGACTGACAGCAGGTGAGTTGTGTGTGTTTTTTTTTTTTTTTTTAGCATTTGTAGTTGTATTGGTTGAGGAAAATGTCTTCCATTCTGAGTAGTTTTGTTCAAGCTCCTTCAGAGGTAGCCTTAGAGTTGTGTACTAAGGAGCAGATTGCTGAACATGATCAGATTGAGATTGTTGATAAAAATTTTTGACTGTTAACTTCTCAGGGCTACGTGGGACGCTACCGTCCCACCCACGGTTCACACTATTCAACAGCCAGTGAAAAATCAGAGCGCCAAATTCAAAACAACAAAATGTCATAATTCTCAAACATACGACTATTTTACACCATTTTAAAGATATTTCTACTTAATGTAACCGCGTTGTCTGATTTCAAAAAGGCTTTACGGCGAAATAATAAAGTTAGATTATGTTAGGGCAGTGAAAACAAGAAAAAACACACAGCCCTTTTCCAAGCAGGAGAGGGGTCACAAAAACCATAAATTATGCACTAACCTTTGACGATCTTCATCATGACACTCCTAGGACTCAATGTTAGACAATACATGTATGTTTTGTTCGATAAAGTTCATATTTATATCCAAAAACAGCATTTTACATTGGCGCGTGATGTTCAGAAAATATGTTGCCTCAGCACAACAATTTACAAAAATACTCATCATAAACGTTGATAAAATATTAAACTGTTATTCAAAGAATTATAGATGAACATCTCCTTTATGCAACCGCTGTGACAGATTTCAAAAAAGATTCACGGGGAAAGCACACTTTGCAATAATCTTGAGTACGGTGCTCAGAAAAAGACATCAAGGAATACAGATACCCGCCATTTTGGAGTCATCTAAAATCATAAATAGCATTAGAAATATTCACTTACCTTTGATCTTCATTAGAAGGCACTTCCAGGAATCCCAGGTCCACAATAAATGTTTTATTCGATAAAGTCCATCATTTATGTCCAAATACCTCCTTGTTTGCGCGTTCAGTAAGCTACTCCAAGTGTAGGAAGCGTGGCCAAAATGTCACGACGAAAAGTCAAAAAGTTCTATTTACGTTCGTTGAAACATGTCAAACGTTGTATAGCATCAATCTTTAGGGCCTTTTTAACTCTTTTAGCGCTGATCCCGTAATCGGGATCAACATCCAGCGAAAAATCAGAGCGCCATATTCATAACCAAATCTAATAATTTCTGTTTCTCAAACATAGGACTATTTTACACCGTTTTTATAGATACACTTCTCCTGAATCGAACCACGTTGTCCAATTTCAAAAAGGCTTTACAGCGAAAGCAAAACATTACATTATGTTAGGAGAGTTCATCGTCAAAATAGCCACACCGCCATTTTCAGAACAACCACATGCATCACAAAAAACCAAAACACAGCTAAATGAAGCACTAACCTTTGACAATCTTCATCAGATGACACTCCTAGGACATCATGTTACACAATGCATGTATTCTTTTGTTCGATAAAGTTCATATTTATATATAAAAACAGCATTTTACATCGGCGCGTGATGTTCAGATAATATTTTCCCTCAAATGCATCCGGTGAACCAGCGCTACAATTTGCTAAATTACTATTCGAAAACATTTTTAAAATGTAATATTGTCATTCAAAGAATTGTAGATTAACATCTCGTGAATGCAACCGCATTGCCAGATTTAAAAATAACTTTACTGGGAAATCACACTTTGCAATAAACGAGGTGCTATGCTCAGAAAAATAGGCTAGGCGATACAGGTTAGCGCCATCTTGGAACCATCTAAAATCAAATATACTATTGTAAATATTTCCTTACCTTTGATTATCTTCATCAGAAGGCACTTCCAGGAATCCCAAGTCCACAACAAATGTAGTTTTGTTCGAAAAAGCTAATCATTTATGTCCCAATAGCTCCTTCTTGTTAGCGCTTTCCGAAGTCTACTCAAAATGTACTGAAGCGCGCAGGACTTGTCATCACGAATGTGCAAAAAATATATATTTACGTTCGTTCAAACATGTCAAACGTTGTATAACATAAATCTTTAGGGCCTTTTTCAACCAGAGCTTCAATAATATTCAAGGCAGTAAAAAGCTGGTTTTTGAAATAAATATGAACTTCATTGAACAAAACATGCATGTATTGTATAACATAATGTCCTAGGAGTGTCATCTGATGAAGATCATCAAAGGTTAGTGCTGCATTTAGCTGTGGTTTTGTTTTTTGTAACATTATATGCTAGCTTGAAAAATGGGTGTCTGATTATTTCTGGCTGGGTACTCTGCTGACATAATCTAATGTTTTGCTTTTGTTGTAAAGCCTTTTTGAAATCGGACAGTGTGGTTAGATTAACGAGTCTTGTCTTTAAAATGGTGTAAAATAGTCATATGTTTGAGAAATTGAAGTAATAGCATTTCTAAGGTATTTGAATAACGCGCCACAAGATTCCACTGGCTGTTACGTAGGTGGGACGATTTCGTCCCACATATCCTAGAGAGGTTAACTCAATTTATTTCAACATTTGGGATTCCAAAAATCATCCAGTCAGATCAGGGGTCAAACTTTACCTCCCATTTATTTGCTCAGGTTCTCAAACAGCTTAAAGTTAAACACAACAAGTCTACTGCGTTCCATGCCCAGAGCCAGGGAGCTTTGTAACGTTTTCATCAAACTTTAAAATCCTTGCTTCGTGCATATTGTACAGAACTGTCTGCAGATTGGGAGGGGTTACCTTGGCTGTTACTAGCTGCTCATGAAGTAGTGCAGGAAAGCACAGGGTTTAGCCCAAATAACTTAGTGTTTGGTCATAAGGTGCGTGGGCCTTTAGCAGTGCTGCAGGATGGTTGTTTGCCTGAGGAACCACCTCGGAACCTTATTGACTATGTAAATGGTTTTAGGCTGAAGTTGTATAGGGCTGGTGAACTGGCAAAAGAAAAAAACGAAAATGTTCTCAACAGAAAATGAAACTGAAATATGACGGACAGCCTGAGCTGCGTGAGTTTAGTCCCGGTGATCGTGTACTTGTGCTTCTGCCTCTTGTAAGTTCACCTTTTCAGGCAAAATACTGTGGTCCTTTCACTGTGTTGCGCAAAGTGTCAGATTTAAACTATCTTATTGAAACCCCTGGTCATAGGAAGTCCTCTAAATTATGCCATGTGAACCTGTTAATATGTTATCACTCCAGTGATCTAAGCAAAGTGGAAGGCACTCCAGCGGTGAGGTCAGTGTTGACTGCTGCTCCAGTCACTGCATCTTGTGGCTTTAACTTTGTGGAGGTGGGAGAAGAGGTAGTTAGGGTTTCGGATGAGGTCTTACAGGGTCGGTTGAAAAACTCCCAGACTTTGCAAAACCTTGGTTTTGGTAGATCATTTAGACTCTGAAAAATGTGATGAATTGGTAGCTCTTATTAGAAACTACCCTGTTTTGTTTTCTGACACTATTGCAAACCCACTTAATTGAGCATGACATAGACATCGGAGATGCTAAGCCTAACAAACAGAGATTTTATCGTGTATCTCAGGAGAAGAGAGTGCAACTGGAAACAGAGGTGCAGTATATGTTGGACAATGGTATTGCAGAGCCATGTTGTTTAAATTGGGCTTCACCCTGTCTTCTGGTCAAAAAGTCTGATTCCACTTTCAGACCTTGCACTGATTATAGTAACATTGTTAACTTTTCTAAAGCAGACCCTTACCCTTTTCCTAGAATGGAGGACTGTATTGATCAAGTTGGGTCAGCAAAGTATGTTAGCAAATTTGATCTTTTAAAGGGATATTGGCAAGTACCCCTTACCAAAAGAGATTGCTGCCTTTACAGTGGGGGAAAAAAGTATTTGATCCCCTGCTGCTTTTGTACGTTTGCCCACTGACAAAGAAAGGATCAGTCTATAATTTTAATGGTAGGTTTATTTGAACAGTGAGAGACAGAATAACAACAAAAATATCCAGAAAAACGCATGTCATAAATGTTATAAATTGATTTGCATTTTAATGAGGGAAATAAGTATTTGACCCCCTCTCAATCAGAAAGATTTCTGGCTCCCAGGTGTTTTTTATACAGGTAATGAGCTGAGATTAGGAGCACACTCTTAAAGGGAGTGCTCCTAACCGCAGCTTGTTGCCTGTATAAAAGACACCTGTCCACAGAAGCAATCAATCAGATTCCAAACTCTCCACCATGGCCAAGACCAAAGAGCTCTCCAAGGATGTCAGGGACAAGATTGTAGACCTACACAAGGCTGGAATGGGCTACAAGACCATTGCCAAGCAGCTTGGTGAGAAGGTGACAACATTTGGTGCGATTATTCGCAAATGGAAGAAACACAAAAGAACAGTCAATATCCCTCGGCCTGGGGCTCCATGCAAGATCTCACCTCATGGAGTTGCAATGATCATGAGAATGGTGAGGAATCAGCACAGAACTACACGGGAGGATCTTGTCAATGATCTCAAGGCAGCTGGGACCATAGTCACCAAGAAAACCATTGATAACACACTACGCCGTGAAGGACTGAAATCCTGCAGTGCCCGCAAGGTCCCCCTGCTCAAGAATAAATATACATGCCCGTCTGAAGTTTGCCAATGAACATCTGAATGACTCAGAGGACAACTGGTGAAAGTGTTGTGGTCAGATGAGACCATAATGAAGCTCTTTGACATCAACTCAGCTCTTAGGCAGCATTCCTAGTTGAGTTGATGTCAATGTCCCCAAGAACACCATCTCCACCGTCAAACATGGAGGTGAAAACATTATGCTTTGGGGGTGTTTTTCTGCTAAGGGGACATGACAACTTCACCGCATCAAAGGGACGATGGACGGGGCCATGTACCGTCAGATCTTGGGTGAGAACCTCCTTCCCTCAGCCAGGGCATTGAAAATGGGTCGTGGATGGGTATTCCAGCATGATAATGACCCAAAACACACGGCCAAGGCAACAAAGGAGTGGCTCAAGAAGAAGCACATTAAGGTCCTGGAGTGGCCTAACCAGTCCCCAGACCTTAATCCCATAGAAAATCTGTGGAGGGAGCTGAAGGGTAGAGTTGCCAAATGTCAGCCTCGAAACCTTAATGACTTGGAGAAAATCTGCAAAGAGGAGTGGGACAAAATCCCTCCTGAGATGTGTGCAAACCTGGTGGCCAACTACAAGAAACGTCTGACCTCTGTGATTGCCAACAAGGGTTTTGCCACCAAGTACTAAGTCATGTTTTGCAGAGGGGTCAAATACTTATTTCCCTCATTAAAATGCAAATAATTTTATAACATTTTTGACATGCGTTTTTCTGGATTTTTGTTGTTGTTATTCTGTCTCTCAATGTTCAAATAAACCTACCATTAAAATTATAGACTGATAATTTCTTTGTAAGTGGGCAAACGTACAAAATCAGCAGGGGATCAAATACTTTTTTCCCCCACTGTATAACTCCATCTGGTTTGTTCTCTTATACAGTGATGCCTTTCGGCTTGCGGAATGCTCCAGCCACCTTCCAGAGGCTGAATCGGGTGGTCTCAGGTCTGGAAGGGTGTGCCGTGTATTTGGACGACGTGGTCGTCTACTCAGACTCCTGGGAGGAGCATGTCTGGAGAGTGCAAGCCCTGTTCGAAAGACTGGTGTGGGCCAGATTGACTATCAATTTGGCAAAGTGTGAGTTTGCCAAAGCTACAGTCACACACCTAGGCAAGGTTGTTGGTCAGGGGTTTGTCTGTCCCATGGAAGCCAAGGTCCAGGCTGTGAAGCAGTTAACACAGCCCTCCACAAAGAAAGAACTGATGCGCTTCCTGGGAATGGCGGGGTACTACCGTGCTTTCTGTAAAAACCTTTCGGCAGTAGTGTCCCCACTGACCAATCTGTTGAAGGTCAAGGCTGAATTTCTGGTCCACCCAGTGTCAAGAGGCATTTGATGCAGTTAAGGCTCTTTTGTGTTTGGCACCCGTGTTGGCAGCACCAAATTTTGGGAAACCTTTCAAATTGCAGGTAGACTTCAGTCAAATCGGTGCTGGGGCTGTGCTTCTCCAGGAAAATGATGACAATGTTGAGTGTCCAGTTAGTTTCTTTTCCCGGAAATGTAATAAGTATCAGCAAAACTATTCTGTAATTGAAAAGGAGGCTTTAGGTCTCATTTGGGCTCTACAGCACTTCGAAGTCTATGTTGGTTCTGGTTTGACCCCTTTAACTGTGTTCACTGACCACAACCCATTTTATTTTTCTGAAGTCCCTGCAAAATCCCAACCAGCGCCTGATGCGTTGGGCTTTGTTCTTGCAACCATTCAACCTCGATATTAGACACATTAGTGGTAAGGATGATATCATTGCTAATGCTCTGTCCCGTGCTCCTTTAACCTAGTTTGTATTTTCTCTCTGCTGACCCCTGCGGGCTGTCTACGCCTCTTTCCTCTTAAATTGCTCCCCAGGTACCGGGGCGGACAGTCAGCTGGTGGACACGGGGCTACTGCTAGGAGCCGGGACTGGTATCCGTTTTTTTGGGGGGGGTGACTTTGGATTGTTTTAAATATGTTGGTTTGAAATTTGGGTTGAGGGTGGGACCCTCATTTTAAGGAGGGGGGTGTCACGGCCCCTCTGCAGTGCAGGGGTGGTTCCTCCTGCAGGCAGAGGAGGGTCGTTAGTGATTGGAGCCACCTGCGCTCAGGGTATTTAAACTGCTTCACGAACCACTCTTCTCTCTCTCTGCTCCTCCAGGTATGATCCTGTTTTGTTTGTTCCTTTGTTGTTTTACGTAGTTTCCTCAGCCATATTCACACACACATTCACGCATCCCTGCACTTTACAT
This sequence comes from Salmo trutta, assembly GCF_901001165.1. Classification (NCBI taxonomy): domain Eukaryota; kingdom Metazoa; phylum Chordata; class Actinopteri; order Salmoniformes; family Salmonidae; genus Salmo; species Salmo trutta. The sequence goes on from NC_042970.1 coordinate 44,570,964, forward strand.
ACACCCTACATTATGACATTTTCACACCTCATTCCTTTTTCTTTGTTTAAAGTAAATAGTTTTTGGTTTATAATAAAGAACCTTTCTGATTGGCCTATACCTGTTGTTCATGTCCCCTCATTGTTGCCATCATGTCCCCTCATTGTTGCCCCTCATTGTTGCTATCAGCCGGCCTGTGACATCTGTTCTTGGTCATCCTCCTTTTTGGTGAGTTATTTCTACAGTTTCATCATCTGTTTGTGCTACAGGATATTCCTCTTCTTCTCTCCCCTCTTAGTCTTTTACTTAAGGTCAGTATCATAATTATGAGTTTTTAGTTACCCTGGAAAAATATAATAATAATCATGGTATTTATTCTTATCATACAAACATAACATTAGCTGATAGCGTATCCATCTGACACTATGAATTCAAAAGGAATTACGGATAAATGATTAATACAATACAGTGCTGAAGGTTGGCAGTTTAAATCCGTTTACAGTGAACCTTCTTCTGTCCAAATTCAGGGTAAAACAAATGTCTATAGCTGTAAACACTGTACTGCTCAATTGGTCCTCTAGAAATACGTTATTATTGTCTTTTGGAAAGAGCCGTTGCATGAAGCAATATATTATATCCCCATTATTTCCCATACTATCGCTGGGAATTATTCTCAAAGATCTAGGGTCTGAGAAAACAAAGTGTGATTGTTTTATGTTCAACGGCTGACAGTACATTTCCCAAACCAGTAACAAAATGCTCAGTTCCTCTGTCCTCTCAGATCGTCCTCAGCCCAGTCTGGAATATTTTTATATATGTTGTAATAAGCCAATAATTAAAACAATATACACTGCTCAAAAAAATAAAGGGAACACTAAAATAACACATCCTAGATCTGAATGAATGAAATAATCTTATTAAATACTTTTTTCTTTACATAGTTGAATGTGCTGACAACAAAATCACACAAAAATAATCAATGGAAATCCAGTTTATCAACCGATGGCGGTCTGGATTTGGAGTCACACTCAAAATTAAAGTGGAAAACCACACTACAGGCTGATCCAACTTTGATGTAATGTCCTTAAAACAAGTCAAAATGAGGCTCAGTGTGTGTGGCCTCCACGTGCCTGTATGACCTCCCTACAACGCCTGGGCATGCTCCTGATGAGGTGGCGGATGGTCTCCTGAGGGATCTCCTCCCAGACCTGGACTAAAGCATCCGCCAACTCCTGGACAGTCTGTGGTGCAACGTGGCGTTGGTGGATGGAGCGAGACATGATGTCCCAGATGTGCTCAATTGGATTCAGGTCTGGGGAACGGGCGGGCCAGTCCATAGCATCAATGCCTTCCTCTTGCAGGAACTGCTGACACACTCCAGCCACATGAGGTCTAGCATTGTCTTGCATTAGGAGGAACCCAGGGCCAACCGCACCAGCATATGGTCTCACAAGGGGTCTGAGGATCTCATCTCGGTACCTAATGGCAGTCAGGCTACCTCTGGCGAGCACATGGAGGGCTGTGCGGCCCCCCAAAGAAATGCCACCCCACACCATGACTGACCCACCGCCAAACCGGTCATGCTGGAGGATGTTGCAGGCAGCAGAACATTCTCCACGGCGTCTCCAGACTGTCACGTCTGTCACGTGCTCAGTGTGAACCTGCTTTCATCTGTGAAGAGCACAGGGCGCCAGTGGCGAATTTGCCAATCTTGGTGTTCTCTGGCAAATGCCAAACGTCCTGCACAGTGTTGGGCTGTAAGCACAACCCCCACCTGTGGATGTCGGGCCCTCATACCACCCTCATGGAGTCTGTTTCTGACCGTTTGAGCAGACACATTCACATTTGTGGCCTGCTGGAGGTCATTTTGCAGGGCTCTGGCAGTGCTCCTCCTGCTCCTCCTTGCACAAAGGCGGAGGTAGCGGTCCTGCTGCTGGGTTGTTGCCCTCCTACGGCCTACTCCGCGTCTCCTGATGTACTGGCCTGTCTCCTGGTAGCGCCTCCATGCTCTGGACACTACGCTGACAGACACAGCAAACCTTCCTGCCACAGCTCGCATTGATGTGCCATCCTGGATGAGCTGCACTACCTGAGCCACTTGTGTGGGTTGTAGACTCCGTCTCATGCTACCACTAGAGTGAAAGCACCGCCAGCATTCAAAAGTGACCAAAACATCAGCCAGGAAGCATAGGAACTGAGAAGTGGTCTGTGGTTACCACCTGCAGAACCACTCCTGTATTGGGGGTGTCTTGCTAATTGCCTATAATTTCCACCTGTTGTCTATTCCATTTGCACAACAGCATGTGGAATTTATTGTCAATCAGTGTTGCTTCCTAAGTGGACAGTTTGATTTCACAGAAGTGTGATTGACTTGGAGTTACATTGTGTTGTTTAAGTGTTCCCTTTATTTTTTTGAGCAGTATATTACACATGCTATCATTATATGAAAGAATGGACCTTATTATCGAAATCCTTTAGTCTCAATAAACATGAAGATAAATGTTTTTAGACATTAAATGTTAATAGTTTTACTTGATTTTATAATAGACATGCATATTTAAATCCAATTGAATGGTTGTCAGTAAATTTCTCAAAACAAGTCAAACATTATAAATACTCCCCTGTTCTGATCTTACAGGCCCTCCTCTTCCCAGGTTGACAGTGAGTCCTGAAGTCATCAGGAATACAGACACAGTTCAGCTGAGATGTCACACTTCTCAATCTACCTCTGTGTCTCAGTGTAACTTCTACATAGAGGAAAGACATCTCCAACAAACCACATCCTGTCAGCAGTCACTCACAGGGACCAAGCTGCTTGAATGGGCAGGTCGTGGTCCAACCACCAAGGTCAACATGAGATGTATCTACTATACTGTAGAGATGTCTATCTACTCTCCTTACAGTGACCCTGTCTCAGTCACTCTCCTGGGTAAGTGGGATAGTTTATGTATTATTATACCCCAGTGTTTTTCTATTCTGGTCCAAGATTAACACACTGGATTATTGTATATTATTTATATAATATACATTTTAAATACTTACTGAAGCAATAAGAGATGAAGTTATGCACTTTTATATTTTAGGGTTTATTTCATGCAATGTATTTTAGCAAACTGTTGAAAGTGGTTTACTTCCTGATTCTGATATTACAGACCTCCCTCAGCCCAGGCTGACAGTGAGTTCTACAGTCATCAGAGAGAGACTCAGTTCAGCTGAGCTGTGACTCTCCTCCATCTGTCTCTGTGTCTGTGTTACTTCTACACAGAGGGGAGAGATCCTAAACCCTCACCCTGTACGAGGTCACTCACAGGGGCTGAGCTGCTCTCATGGGCAGGTGAATGTTTATCTGCTGAGATCAAACTGAGATGTTTTTACACAGACTCACTATCAATCGACGCACAGTCGTCCTTCGCCTATCACTATTCTTGGTAAAATAGTATTATTATTATGAATACACTGATCTGATTGGCTCACTGTAATCAGATTGGAATACGTAATGTCATGCTAACATAGAAATAAATAGTGTGTATATCTCTTTGAGTTATCTAATACAGAATGAGGTGTGTATTCTCATTAACCTACAGTGTAGACAGTTATTGATGTGTTCTCCTCACAGGTGAACTGCAGAAACCAGACAGTAGTGTCAATGACGAATCTTCTCATGACATCACCATTATTTGTGTACTTCCTGAGTCTGTCAGTGATGGTCATAGCCGTAACCTGTACACTGGAGACCAGCCTCAGGCCTACAAAGAGGCTTGGGTCAGGAGATTTAACACAGCATTATCCAAACTATTCTGTACCTTCAGTGTTACTAACAATGATCTGTTCAGGCATCTGCAGTTGGAGAGAGATGTGAGCTGTGACTAAAGAGTGAACACAGGATCACACTCTCTGTTCTCTCCGAATTCACATTAGTTGACAACTCAACCAAATGTAAATCAAAACTAGGTGTGGAACTGACGTCTGTGCCCATTGGACAAATGCTTAATTTATTGTTATTTTTTTTTTTAACAAATCAATTAGCTTTAATTAATGTTTCTCAATCACAGTCCAAGTTAATTCAAAATAGTTATCCAAATCATAAGTCCATGTCATGTTTATGGCCATCATGATTTGAACTTGCATTGTGAAAGACTGTAGGCTCTACAGTATATTTTTATATGCTGAATAGTGTGCCTTGTACTTCATTAAGTCGTTGTCCTCTCCCAACAGGTCAGAAACCAAATATTACAGTCAGTCTGAAAGAGACCCTCATCACCTGTTTAATTCCCGGCTCTGTCAGTAATGAAACCACCTGTAACCTGTATGTTGGAGAGCAGAGTAAGCGTCTTATAAGAGCACACATCTGGAAGAAGAAACACACAGATTCCAAATGCTGCTCCTGTCAATTCTCTGTGGCTGAGAGTGATCTGATCAGACTTCTTCAGTCAGTGAGGAGTAAGGAGGTGAGCTGTGACTACGGAGTGAGCTCAGGACCAAACTCTCTCTCTCCACGCAGTGATGGGTACACCTTTACAGGTGAGTCATTATCTATAAAATAATAATTTATCAGTGCTGCAGGTCTTTATGATCTGACTTCCATTAAAAAAATTTAGTATGACTATATTCATTCTGACTCACTCACTCACTCACTCATTCATCTTCGCTCGCTCCTTTTGAGCATAGCATCTCCACATATGGTTTTCCACACTGTGTTCTTCTGGGCCAGGTCCCAGGTTGATCTGGTGTTGAGTCCCAGGTTGTGTAGGTCGTCCCCCAACTGGTCGGACCACCTGGCTCTCTGTCTTCCTCTTGGGCGTGGCCTGTTGGGGGATGGCTTCTTGATGATGAGGGCAGGCAGGGAGCTACTGCCAGCAAATAGCATTCTGACCCACAAACTAAAGACCACATTCCAATCCCAAAATGGTTGTAAATCTAGTGGGAGTTCACATCAGTGATCCAACAACTATACAGACACCCTCTACAGCAGGGAGACAAAGGGGTTTAGCTTTGGTAATGTGTAAGTATAACTGTTGGAGTGGCTTACTCTGTAATTCATTGTGTTGATGATGGAGGATGTTGTTTAGAACACTTTACATTAGAAACCTTATGTAATTTTGTTCACAGATATAAAACCAGTCTCAACACCAACGCCTGGGACCATTACCACAAGTTTTACAATTTCTTTGTTGAACTGGTTCAGTGTTTAGATCATGTCTGTGCACCGTTAAGCTTCTGCTGTTAGATAACATGGTGACTTCATTCTAGGAAGCTGTCAACAACAATCAACACCTTATCTGTCCTGAAAGACTATCACCTTATGAATTGGTTTTATCATCTCTATACTGAGGAGAAATATATTCTACCAGGGCTAGAAGCAATCTGTCCGTAGTAGATTTTATAGTCCTACTTTGCCCACTTTGAATAGACAAGTCATGAAGGTATTTCAAAAGGCCAACAACACCATGATGATCATTAATAAAATGCTAATTTCATTAATATGCCTCTAAATTACCATCTCAGCAAATACCAATTGTACAGTCAAGGGTTTAGATTACGGGCTGCAGGGCCAGATGGATTACCAGGACACATACTGAGAGCATGCACTGACCAACTGGCAAGTGTCTTCACTGACATTTTCAATCTCTCCCTGACCGAGTCTGTAATACCGACATGTTTCAAACTGACACCATAGTCCCTGTGCCCAAGAACACCAAGGTCACCTGCCTAAATGACTACTGGCCCGTAGAACTCACATTCGTAGCCATGAAGTGCTTTCAAAGGTTGGTCATGGCTCACATCAACACCATTATCCCAGAAACCCTAGAACCCAATATAACTCACATACCGCCCCAACATATCCACAAATGCCGCAATCGCTATTGGTCTCCACACTGCCTTTTCCCACCTGGACAAAAGGAACACCTATGTGAGAATGCTGTTTGTTGACTAAAGCTCAGCGTTCAACACCATAGTTCCCCTTAAAGCTCATCAGTAAGCTAAGTACCCAGGGCCTAAAATCCTCCCTCTGCAACTGGATCCTGGACTTCCTGACAACAACACATCTGTCTCGCTGATCCTCAACACAGGGGCCCGTCAGAGGTGCGTGTTGAGTCAACTCATGTACTCCCTCTTCACCCATGACTGCGTGGTCATGCATGTCTCTAACACCATCATTAAGTTTGCCGACGAAACTATGGTGGTGGACCTGATCACCGACAATGATGAGAAAGCCTGTACAGAGGAGGTCAGAGACCTGGCAGTGTGATGCCAAGACAACAAGCGCTCCCTCAGCATGCCCCAATTCACATCGACGGGGCTGTAGTGGAGCGGGTTCGAGAGCTTCAACTTCCTTGGTGTCCACATCACTGACAAACTATCATCGTCCAAACACACCAAGACAGCCGTGAAGAGAGCACAACAAAGCATATTCTCCCTCAGGAGACTGAAAAGATTTTGATATGGGTCCTCAGATCCTCAAAAAAGTTCTTCAGCTGCACCATCGAGAACAGCCTGACTGATATCGTCATCGCTTGGTATGGCAACTGCTCGGCATTCGACCGCAGAGGTTAGTGTGTACGGCCCAGTACGTCACAGGAGACAAGCTTCCTGCCATCCCGGACAACTATATCAGGTGGGGTCAGAGGAAGGGCCTAAAAATTGTCTAAGTCTCCAGCCACCTAGTTAAAAACTTTTATGTTGTACAGACCTACATCCAGACAGCATGATCACAGCCAATGTATGTTCCAAAACAAAATACATCCAACACTGCACACACTACTAACACAACTAGACACACACGTACAAACACATATCTAATTTAATTTTCATTTTGTTTCTATTCTAGGGGTTTTGGTGGTGAGAGCTATGAGCAGTGCAGGCATGTTGTATTCAAGGGATGCTGGGATCTATTCTCTTATCACTTATGTACCGTCCACGTTTTTGCCCTCAGGTGAGTTTGTAACAGAATGTTTTCTGTCCCCGTCTTCCTGACCTGGGACATGAATTTGTGACCCTCAGCACAATAACACTTGGTCACTCAATGCCAGCCATACTAACTTAAAATGTATTAGTCAGAGCATCTTGAAAGCGTGAGAACAGAGCTGTAAATCCCCCCCCCCCCCCCCCCCCCCCCCCACACACACACACACACACACACAGACACCCAACCTCTCACTTGTGGCTTTGTCTCTCTCTGTGAGTTGCAGGTCCTGTGCAGCAATATGCAAATTATGTAAGTACAGCAAAAATAATAACCCTGGATATAGATACATACTTGTTTTTTAACAGACAGACAGTCTAAGGGATAATAAGGACCTTTCTCTCTCTTTCCTCCAGGCTGATTCAGAGAATGCAGGGATCTACAGCCTGATCACTTCTGTACCATCCACATCTGTACCACCAGGTTTGTCTATTTAACTCTATCCCATAGCTTCATATCATGTAGGGCTTTTTATAGGACTCAAAGTTGTTTAGGCTTGGATTTTGGTCTGAGGTAGTCATATCAGTAAGCATGTATGTATATAAGTTATACATAAGATAATGTGTTAGAGCATGAGAATAGAGCTGTACGTCTACAGGATGGTTTGAGTCAGGAGGAGAAGTGTGAAGGGACATTAAGCACAGCAAAGTGACACGCAGAACCACACTGACACGTGCACACACACACACACACACACACACACACACAGGCTCCCTCTGTGTTGTACAGGTCCTTTAAAAGAAAATGTAAAGTCATCTGAAAATGACAATGTAAGTTCAGAATCACCCACTGTGTTTGGTGATTGTGAACGGCTCTCAGTTTCAGATTGATGTTACATCCTTTTAAATGACATTACATTTACAGTACTGTAGAATCAAAGGACTGAAGTTAAACTGTCTGTTTCTTTTCTCTAGTCTGATACGTACCACGTATACAGCTCAATCCCCGACAGACCAGCAACCTCAGCCCAGCCAGATGGGTTTTACAGTCTTCTGCAGACACACTGACACTACACCACTGGCTTTCTGTATGTCTCACAGAAATACTCTTTCTTTCAGGATGTCCTTTATTTATCACACATGTTACTGTAAATAAGTATCTAATACATCTACTGCAGTGCTGTTTCTATCTGTAAGCGACATACAGTAAGCAGCCGCTAGAGGCCCCTCCCCCCTCCAAAAAAACGTAGGATAGTAGAATACACAATGTGCAGTTTAGAAATGTGGTTCTGCATCAGCAGTTTTCATCTTGTTATGTCAGTCATAGACAGTCACTCAATTATCCCATGTCAGCTAAGATTTTAGATTTCTTGGGAAGTTAGTCTCGCCAGCTATCTATGCCTTGTAGTAATGTCCAAATTACTGCCCAGGGGCCCTGACCTCCAGGGGGCCCCCAATGATTTTGTTAGTCACTCTCACTCAGATATCAAATGAACATGGCATAAGTCATGCCAAAATGTGTAGAATTGCAGGAAATTATCTTTAAAACTGAATTTTATTATTGCAACGACAATGGCACAACGAGTTGAATTGCAGGAAATGTGCTTAATTACGTGCAAAGCTTTTTCCGCCCCATGGCAAAATGAGTAGAATTGCAAGACATTAACTTTAAAGCTCCAAATGTTTCTCTCGAGCGGGACCACTAAAATGTTTTGTCAGCGAGGTGGGCAAGTCTCGGTTAGGGCCCCCAAAATGCTTGGAACTGCCGTAATTTACTGTATCACACATGAACACCTGGCTTGTGTTACATGCCTATCCATAATATCTGTTAATGTGTTAGTATTTTTATTTGGGGATTTTGGAGGGGTCCGGGGCATACTCCCCTTTAAACAATTTTAAGTAAATGCCCAAGTAAATATATAGTGTATGTATATCTATTCTGTCATCTGTGTGATGTCTCCCTCCATAACGGTTTGATACAGTTTACTAAATAAAATATATTTGATCAAAATCGATAGATACAGACAATTTAAAATCACTAAATATATAACATATTCACACATAATGCAAAAAGAAGGTAAATAGGAAATTAAGATAAATTAAGTTATTAAGATCCAAAGTGGTATTGCTAAGACATTTTTCTTGGTGAAATTCATCTTGCATTGAAATTTGCTTATAATATAAGCCAGATGCACCCAAAAAATCTGGGGAAAATGTCTAATGTTATTTTAACAATTTTGCGGCAAAAGTTAGCAAACCCCAAAAGCCTGATCTTGTAGCAAAGGTATTGATATTGATATTGCCCACATACTTTGTTACAAGCTGCAAAATATAACATTTTGGTTTTAAAAATGTTTACATTGTTGGCAACATCAGATCATCAAAACTGAAAAATATAGATTTCCTAAATGCTATTCAAATCTCCCAATTTCTCCATGTTTACTTGTTAACTTGTTATTTTCCAAGTTCCCATTGAATTTCAACTTACTCAGCACCTCAGTCGCTCCATCAATGTGCAGTGTTGTAGACACATTCTAGCCTTTTAGTCCAGTGACTGCGGAGTGGTTAAGATGTAAATGGTGTGAGAACACAACTTCATTACATTTGTTTCCAGTTAACATGAGCTTATATTCTGTTTCGATGCACACTTGAGCCCAGCGGTCAGGATGGTCGATTATGCTATGGGGGATGGCTTTGTTTGTTGAAAAGGGGTGGCTCCACCCTCACCTCCCATACACACTGTACATAGATCTTTCTATTGTGTTACTGACTATACGTTTGTTTATGTGTAACTCTGTGTTTTTGTTTTTGTCGCACTGCTTTGCTTTATCTTGGCCAGGTCGCAGTTGTAAATGAGAACTTGTTCTCAACTGGCCCACCTGGTTAAATAAATGTGAAATAAAATAAAATAAAAAATAAATCCCTCTTCTATAAGACCTGGCAAATTCAAATTCTATGTTTTTTTCTCTGTTTGAAATGCTCTCTTCTGTAAAACAAAAAAGTAAGCAGAATAAATAGACTTCAACCATTCCCTCATCTTTGTTAGTATTTTACATGATTTGATTTTGATCTGCATTATTCTAGATAATGCAACAACTATGTACTGTTGTCTATGTCACCTTTTTCTGGCCATTGGTGAAGATCAATGTGCTATTTTCCTTAAATGTTTCTTTCAGTCCATATACAGTGCATTCGGAAAGTATTCAGACACCTTGACTTTTTCCACATTTTGTTACGTTAAAGCCTTACTCTAAAATGGATTAAATAGTCCCCCGCCCCCATTAAGCTACACACAATGCCCGATAATGACAAAGCAAAAACAGATTTTTAGACAGGTTTATAAACATAAACACTGAAAATGATATTTAAATAAGCATTCACACCCATTACTCAGTACTTTGCTGAAGCACCTTTGGCTGCAATTACAGTCTCAAGTCTTCTTGGGAATGATGCTACAAGCTTGGCACACCTGTATTTGTGGAGTTTCTCCCATTCTTCTCTGCAGACCCTCTCAAGCTCTGTCAGATTGGATGTGGAGCGTTGCTGCACAGCTATTTTCAGGTCTCTCCAGAGATGTTTGATCGGGTTCAAGTCCGGGATCTGGCAGGGCCACTCAAGGACATTCAGAGACTTGTCCCAAAGCCACTCCTGCGTTGTCTTCGCTGTTTGCTTAGGGTCGTTATCCTATTGGAAGGTAAGCCTTCGCCCCAGTCTGAGGTCCTGAGTGCTCTGTAGCAGGTTTCATCAAGAATCTCTCTGTACTTTGCTCTGTTCATCTTTCCCTCGATCCTGACTAGTCTCCCAGTCCCTGCTGCTGAAAACATCCCCACAGTATGATGTTGCCACCACCATGCTTCACCATAGGGATTGTGCAAGGTTTCCTCCAGACGTGATGCTTGGCATTCAGGCCAAAGACTTCAATCTTGGTTTCATCAGACCAGAGAATATTGTTTCACATGGTCTGAGAGTCCTTAAGGCGCCGTTTGACAAACTCTAAGCGGGCTGTCATGTGCCTTTTACTGAGGTGTGGCTTCCGTCTGGCCACTCTACCATAAAAGCATGATTGGTGGAGTGCTGCAGAGATGGTTGTCATTCTGTATGCTTCTCCCATCTCCACAGAGGAACTCTGGTGCTCTGTCAGAGTGACCATCGGGTCCTTGGTCACCTCCCGGACCAAGGCCCTTCTCCCCTGATTTTCCCAGAGACAGATAATGCTTAGTCCTGGACTAAAAATATTATTCAAAGGACATTTCAAAGATGATCTGTATTGTGGTTGGTTCTACTGTGAGGGAGGCAAAGTGGCCTACATTGTCCTGCAGCAGTCACAGAGTCTACAGATCACATACCAACCAGTGCATGTATGCTGTCACGTATCCACACCTGCAAACAGGTGCACGAGTGCACACATGCACACGCACAAACACACACACACCACAGTAGGGTGGAAAGTTAGACGAGACTCTTACCGCATCCTGTCCTTCTGAAACTTCAGCCTATCATATTTCAGAGACTAGTTGTGCTGAGGAGATTGACAGAAGTACTTTTGAACCAAACCTCAGATACTAACTGAAACTATTGAACTACTTTACCAGACAATTTTAGAAAGATATAGAAAAACGAAACTAAATTCCCCCTCCAAAAACACCAATATGAGAAACGTATTCATGCTTCTGACCATTACAACAAGCATGTCATGAGTAATGAAACCCCACTTGTCATGCTGTATTTCCATGTAAATGTTCAGTATCGTTGTTTACTGCTTATGTATCTGCACCTCTATTATCTTATTAAGCTAATAACTACAGTAGATAGGAAAAATATTGCCTCTAATGCACACTGTGGAGAGTCATATGGAGCCACAGCAAGACTGTTTCTTATTTCTTGCTTTTGGATGTTGTCAATATATACTGCAGTTTTACATGAAACCTGCTTTATATTGTGCAGTGTAGTTAAAAAATAAAATATTGTTATTTCCTCTGACAGAGAAGCAAATGGTTTTGGCTCATGTTAGGAGCAGGAGACATTTACCTCTAAACACACCAGTTGATGGACTATCTTTGTGGTTTTCCTGTGAGCAGGCTCCTCGTCTTCCTCTCTATTAAAAGCATTCTCTCAGTCACAGACACGGTACTTATTATGTAGTTTGTGATAGTCTGTTTCTCTGAAACATTGCGTTATTCACCCCTGATCTGGCTCGTCATCTGTTTTTGATCATCCTCCTTTGCTGTGAGTTATTCCTCTGATCCAACTCTTGCACTACAATATATACACTGTATACAGCTATATCGTTGGTATTGAGGGTCTAATTTGATCAATTTCATCATATTTCATGTGGATGTTGAGTATACAAAACATTAAGAACACATGGTCTTTCACCAATTTTATTGGATTTAGATGAAAAGCCGGGTGAAAAAAGATCAGTTTTCCAATCAGTTTTCCACATTGATTCAAGGTAATCACATTGCATTTTTTGTTGAAATGATGTGGAAACAAAGTTGATTCAACCAGTTTTTGCCCAGTGGGTAGTTACTAACATGATGTTACTCGTGCACTTTGACTGATGCTAATCGATACAAATGTTTGAATGTTTGTTCTCATGAATAATATCCCCACCATGTTTTAATTTCCTTTTCTTAGTCTCGAGTTCATTCTCGATACCACATATTGAGTGTCTCGGTCTGGGATCCGTTTTCACTCGGTCTTGACTTGGTCTTGGACAATGATGGCTAAATTTCTTCCTTAAACCAGCTGAGTCTTTGGAGGTGGTAAAATGTTTTATTTTGCAGTGACCTTTGCTGTTTTGGACCTGTAAACAGATCGTTTGCATTCAATAATGTTTGCATTTACTTTTTGCCTGAATATGCTGGACTGCCTTCGAATTCTGAAAAATTGCCTACTCTAAAATAATAATGAAAACTAAAGTAGGCCTACTTGCAGTGGCAGTCTACACACTTCAATGCAAAAGATCAACTGTCTGTTCAATTGACAAATTCTACTGTAGACCTGTGTTATCAACCACGCTCCCTTTCGGATGCATAGAGCAAAAACAAATGATGTAATATCCTGTAATAGATCTAATAGGCCCAATGAAATGAGATGTGCATGGTAATTTGTCGTATGGTTACTTTGTGAATATGAACTCTTCATGGCCAGAAAAGGTGAGGAATTGATTATGCAATGGTTATGATATATTTATATATTATGTTTAGAAATTAATATTCTGCCCTACCAAGCAAAAAGGCAGTAACTACTCACAGCGTGGAACTGAAAAAATGGCTTCCAAATGTTTTAATTGTCCAGCCAAATGAATTCTGGGGAGATCATTTGAGATGTGGTGATCTGTTGCCTTACTATTAGTTAAAATTTTATTCACGTTGACCCTGACCTCTGACATGACCTTTGACCCTTAAACAGCAGTTACTGCCTTCTTCCTTGGTATGATATGTTGCAAATGGCAGGGTAATACCAAAGCAAAGAGCAGTGTCTGCCATTTTCATTTGTTAGTTTACTATTCTTCTCATGTATGTTATTAATAAAAGAGCAGTGTAATTACTGACAGTGAAGCGGAGTTCAAACTGCATTCTTCGTGTGTCTTCCACTAAGATACCAGTTGCATTTACATGGAGATGTAGGTTCTGCGTCAGTCACATTACATACTGTGTTTTACAACTAGCCCATGTCTTGTTATAAGAAAACATGTGAACAGCAGCACTGCAATTGTTTGAATTATATTCAATAATTACCTATCTTAAATAAATGATAAATGATGCATTGGAACATGGTAGAAGAATGACATAGGATAATACTAATTATAAAAAATGACCATGAGATTGCAAAGTTAATGATTTGTGTACACTACCGGTCAAAAGTTTTAGAACACCTACTCATTTAATTTTTTTTTTTTTTTTTACCGTTTTCTACATTGTAGAATAATAGTGAAGACATCAAAACTATGAAATAACACATATGGAATCATGTAGTAATCCAAAAAGTGTTAAACAAATCTAAATATATTTTATATTTCAGATTCTTCAAATAGCCACCCTTTGCCTTGATGACAGCTTTGCACAATCTTTGGCATTCTTTCAACCAGCTTCACCTGGAATGTTTTTCTAACAGTCTTGAAGGAGTTCCCACATATGCTGAGCACTTGTTGGCTGCTTTTCCTTCACTCTGTGGTCGGACACATCATTGGTTAGAGCATTGGGCCAGTAATCGAAAGGTTGCTAGATCAAACCCCGAGCTGACAAGGTAAAAATCTGTTGTTCTGCCCCTGAATATAACAATTAATAAAGAGAGTGTAGAAGCCCAAGAAGTGGTCAGACAGGCCACTTCCTGTAAGGAATCTTCTCAGGCTTTTGCCTGCCATATGAGTTCTGTTAAACTCACAGACACCATTCAAACAGTTTTAGAAACTTTAAGGTGTTTTCTATCCAAAGCCAATAATTATATGCATATTCTAGTTTCTGGGCAGTAGTAATAACCAGATTAAATCGGGTACGTTTTTTATCCGGCCGTGCAAATACTTCAAATATTTCAAATCCAGGCCTTGAGGTCCACAGCATTAATGATGTATTCTTCTCCGTAGGGGTGGTTGAGTAAAAGCTGGTTAACACACCAGCAGTCCAACAATCTAAGCTAGATGCCCTCAATCTCACACAAATTATCAAGGAAACCACCAGGTACAACCCTAAATCCATAAACATGGGCACCTTCATAGATATTATCCTGACCAACTTGCCCTCCAAATACACCTCTGCTGTTTTCAATCAGGATGTCAGCGATCACTGCCTCATTGCCTGCATCCGCTATGGGTCTGCGGTCAAACGACCACCCCTCATCACTGTCAAACGCTCCCTAAAACACTTCTGCGAGCAGGCCTTTCTAATCGACCTGGCCCAGGTATCCTGGAAGGATATTGACCTCATCCCATCAGTCGAGGATGCCTGGTCGTTCTTTAAAAGTAATTTCCTCACCATCTTAAATAAGCATGCGCCTTTCAAAAAATGTAGAACTAAGAACAGATATAGCCCTTGGTTCACTCCAGACCTGATTGCCCTTGACCAGCACAGAAACATCCTGTGGTGGACTGCAATAGCATCGAATCTTCCCTGCGATATGCAACTGTTCAGGGAAGTCTGGAACCAAAGGCTAGCTTTTTCAAACAGAATTTTGCATCCTGTAGCTCTAACTCCAAAACGTTTTGAGACACTGTAAAGTCCATGGAGAACAAGAGCACCTCCTCCCAGCTGCCCACTGCACTGAGGCTAGGCGACACGGTCACCACCGATAAATCCACGATAATCTAAAATTTCAATAAGCATTTCTCTACGGCTGGCCATGCTTTCCTCCTGGCTACCCCAACCCCGGCCAACAGCTCCGCACCCCTCGCAGCTACTTGCCCGAGCCTCCCCAGCTTCCCCTTCACCCAAATCAAGATCGCAGATGTTCTCAAAGAGCTGCAAAACCTGGACCCGTACAAATCAGCTGGGCTAGACAATCTGGACCCTCTCTTTCGAAAATTATCCGCCACCATTGTTGCAACCCCTTTTATCAGTCGGTTCAACCTCTCTTTCATTTCGTCCAAGATCCCTAAATATTGGAAAGCTGCCGCGGTCATCCCCCTCTTCAAAGGGGATGACACTCTAGACCCGAACTGTTACAGACCTATATCCATCCTGCCCTGCCTTTCTAAAATCGTTGAAAGCCAAGTTAATAAAAAGATCACTGACCATTTCGAATGCCACCGTACCTTCTCCGCTGTGCAATCCGGTTTCCGAGCTGGTCACGGGTGCACCTCAGCCACGCTCAAGTTACTAAACAATATCATAACCGCCATCAATAAAAGACAGTACTGTGCAGCCGTCTTCATCGACCTGGCCAAGGTTTTCGGCTCCGTCAATCACCGTACTCATATTGGCAGACTCAATATCCTTGGTTTCTCAAATGACTGCCTTGCCTGGTTCACCAACTACTTTGCAGATAGCGTTCAGTGTGTAAAATCGGAGGGCCTATTGTCCGGACCTCTAGCAGTCTCTATGGGGGTACCACAGGGTTCAATTCTTGGGCCGACGCTTTTCTCTGTATATATCAACGATGTCGCTCTTGCTGCGGGTGATTCCCTGATCCACCTCTACGCAGACAACACCATTCTGTATACATCTGGCCCATCTTTTGACACTGTGTTAACTAACCTCCAAACGAGCTTCAATGCCATACAACACTCCTTCCGTGGCCTCCAACTGCTCTTAAACGCTAGCAAAACCAAATGCATGCTTTTCAATCATTCGCTGCCCGCACCCACCCGCCCGACTAGCATCACTACTCTGGACGGTTCCGACCTAGAATATGTGGACAACTACAAATACCTAGGTGTCTGGCTAGACTGTAAACTCTCCTTCCAGACTCATATCAAACATCTCCATTCCAAAATCAAATCTAGAATTGGCTTTCTATTTTGCAACAAAGCCTCCTTCACTCACGCCGCCAAACTTACCCTAGTAAAACTGACTATCCTACCGATCCTCGACTTCGGCGATGTCATCTACAAAATAGCTTCCAATACTCTACTCAGCAAATTGGATGCAGTCTATCACAGTGCCATCCGTTTTGTTACCAAAGCGCTTTATACCACCCACCACTGCGACCTGTATGCTCTAGTCGGCTGGCCCGACTATCTACAAGTCTCTGCTAGGTAAAGCTCTGCCTTATCTCAGCTCACTGGTCACGATAACAACACCCACCCGTATCACGTGCTCCAGCCGGTATATCTCACTGGTCATCCCCAAAGCCAACACCTCCTTTGGCCTCCTTTCCTTCCAGTTCTCTGCTGTCAGTGACTGGAACGAATTTCAAAAATCGCTGAAACTGGAGACTTACATTTCCCTCACTAACTTTAAACATCAGCTATCTGAGCAGCTAACCGATCGCTGCAGCTGTACATAGTCCATCTGTAAATAGCCCATCCAACTACGTACCTCATCCCCATATTGTTTTTATTTACTTTGCTGCTCTTTTGCACACCAATATCACTACTTATATCACTACTTACACACCATCATCTGCTCATCATCTTCTGCTCATCTATCACTCCAGTGTTGATCAGCTAAATTGTAATTACTTTGCTACTATTGCTATGCCTCCTCATGCCATTTGCACACTCTGTATGTATACTTTTTTCTATTGTGTTATTGACTGTACGCTTGTTTATTCCATGTAACTCTGTTTTGTTGTTTCTGTCGCACTGCTTTGCTTTATCTTGGCCAGGTCGCAGTTGTAAATGAGAACTTGTTCTCAACTACCTTACCTGGTTAAAAAAAGTAGTCCTTTTTCAAATCCAGGCCTTGAGGTCCACAGCATTAATGATTTATTCTTCTCCGTAGGGGAGGTTGAGTAAAAGCTGGTTAACCTCTCTAGGGTATGTGAATCGTCCCACCTACTCAACAGCCAGTGGAATCCCGTGGCGTGTTATTCAAATACCTTAGAAATGCTATTACTTCAATTTCTCAAACATATGACTATTTTACACCATTTTAAAGACAAGACTGTCGTTAATCTAACCACACTGTCCGATTTCAAAAAGGCTTTACAACGAAAGCAAAACATTAGATTATGTCAGCAGAGTACCCAGCCAGAAATAATCAGACACCCATTTTTCAAGCTAGCATATAATGTCACATAAACCCAAACCACAGCTCAATGCAGCACTAACATTTGATCTTCATCAGATGACAATCCTAGGACATTATGTTATACAATACATGCATGTTTTGTTCAATCAAGTTCAAATTTACATCAAAAACCAGCTTTTTACATTAGCATGTGACGTTCAGAACTAGCATACCCACCGCAAACTTCAGGTGAATTTACTAAATTACTCACGATAAACGTTCACAAAAAACATAAAAATTATTTTAAGAATTATAGATACAGAACTCCTTTATGCAATCGCTATGTCCGATTTTAAAATAGCTTTTCGGCAAAAGCACATTTTGCAATATTCTGAGTAGATAGCCCAGCCATCACGGGCTAGCTAATTTGACACCCACCAAGTTTGGCACTCACCAAACTCCGATTTACTTTTAGAAAAATTTGATTACCTTTGCTGTTCTTCATCAGAATGCACTCCCAGGACTTCTACTTCAATAACAAATGTTGGTTTGGTTCAAAATAATCCACAGTTATGTTCAAATATCCTCTGTTTTGTTCGTGCGTTCAAGACACTATCCGAAGGGTGACGAAGGGTGACGCGCCCGACGCGTTTCGTGACAAAAAAATTCTAAATATTCCATTACCGTACTTCGAAGCATGTCAACCGCTGTTTAAAATCAATTTTTATGCGATTTTTCTCGTAAAAAAGCGATAATATTCCGACGGGGAAACCCTGTTTAAGTTCAAAGACGAAAAAATAAAAACATGGTGTCGCCTCGTGCACGCGCCTCAGTCTCATTGTTCTCTGATCGACCATTATCCAAATGCGCTACAGTTTTTCAGCCAGGGCTTGCAAAGACAGCATTCAGCGTTTTGCCGCCTTCTGAGAGCCTATGGGAGCCGTAGGAAGTGTCACGTTACAGCAGAGATCCTCAGTTTTCAATAAAGAGAGTGTAGAAGCCCAAGAAATGGTCAGACAGGCCACTTCCTGTAAGGAATCTTCTCAGGTTTTTGCCTGCCATATGAGTTCTGTTATACTCACAGACACCATTCAAACAGTTTTAGAAACTTTAGGGTGTTTTCTATCCAAAGCCAATAATTATATGCATATTCTAGTTTCTGGGCAGTAGTAATAACCAGATTAAATCGGGTACGTTTTTTATCCAGCCGTGCAAATACTGCCCCCTACCCTAGAGAGGTTAAACTTCCAGGGAATACAGAACCAGGAGCACCAGCGGACAGCAATGCTCTGGTTTGGGTACCTTTGAATATCAAACTGAAGACCCAATTAGTTCTTGCACCCCCTTGTGGACAAACTGATGTGGTACAACATGTTGCATTGCACCATTGTGGGCACTGACACATAACAGAAAAGTTTTGAATAATTTCCCATAGCTTAATAGTTATGGGACATTTTTGCTTTGAGATGGTTAGTTATAACTGCATAGAAAGAGTGCTACCACAAACCAGCAGCATCAAAAATTCCATGGTGGAGAGAACAGTGAAAAACCAGTATCAGGGCCGTCCTTCAGGAGACTGGTACCAAGATGTCATATCCAGTGTGTTCCAAGCTCAGATGTATCTCAACCATCTGCACACTCACTGTACCAGATTATCCCAATGAATCGTGCCATGGTCATCAACCTATGGTGGATGAACAACAAAGTCCTGACTGTATAGAAAACAACTTAACCATCAACATTTTCCAGGAACCAGGAAGTCACTGTACTGGTGATGTAATTAATCTGGCAGAAGAGGGTACTGATTAAGCAGGTGCAAGAAATAAGAACTTAACAGATTTTTATTTATATATATATATCCATATATCTTGCATCAGTGAATCATTAAACATCTTTACAAACCCCTAGCCACCATCAACACTTATCTACATCTACAGGAAAAGTGGAGATTACATTTTACAGCAGCTAGGTCAACACTTAAATGCCACAAACAAGTAGTACAAAAACGGCTTTATTTAAAAACATATAAAGTGGATAAAAGGAGTACAGTCACTCTTCTGCTGCCCCCATTGCCTCGTTTCCCTGTGGTTTTAGCTTCAGGAGCAGCAGTGTCCCCTTCATCACCCTCTGCAGGCTTCTGGAAAGCTTTGGCCTTTGCACCCTTCTTGGCTGCCCCTTCACCCTTGGTAGTCTTCTGTGCTTTGGGTTGATCCTCAGCTGTCCTCTCTTCCCCACTGTCCTCTTCGACTTGGGCTTGTTAGCAGATGCTTTTGCGGATTTCCTGAGTTTTGCATCCTGAAAGATGAAAATGACCATGTTTGCAATATAATCCCCCATTTAAAATTTGAGATTCAATTTAACCATGATAAAGCCCAAATAGGGAACAGTACCCATGACAAAAGTGTAAAAAAAGTCCCTATACACCAAAACCACTTGAACAATGCCAATAGTCAGGACATTACTGAAACCACACTTGCCTCTGAAGGTTTCTCCTTCTACTTTTTGGCTGTAGCCTTTTTTTCTCAGCTTCTAGAGACAAGAGTTAGTGATGTGTGTGTATGCATGCAATCATGGACACCATGAGGAGACGTGAGATACCCATACAAGTCATTGAATGAGCAATGTTAAATGTCCTCCATTGCAATGGGAGTAGCTCAATAACAATGGCCCCGTACAATTGGGCAGATTATAGGGTGATGTCTAAATCCTAGGAGTGATGAGCACAACAATTCAGTGGATTCAGTTTACTGGCTTCCTTGTCCTTAGTCTTCTTGGCTCCAACCTTGGCAGCCTTCTCCACATTGGGATCAGTGTTCTCAGTGACCTTGGGCTCCTTCACCCTACCCCTGACTGCAAGTTGGCAAGGGAGGGTGAACACACATTGAGCTACATTATATTAAACAGCAAACCCATGTTCAATATGTTTGTCATATAATGTTGACTAATCTAATCAACACACCACTTTATATTCAGAACTGGTACCATGAAGTTTGGCTCATTTGGCAGGAAAGCTACTATCACATTCAGAAAATAAAGTCCATTCACCTTGGAACACATTTTTCTTGTTTTAATTACTTGGGTTAACAAAGCCTAGTTGCCACAAGTAGCCTATTGAAGTAACTGTCCAGTGGAGATCTCACTTTAAAAACAAGTTTATATTCAGTTTATTCGTACCCAAATAATGTTGTGGACTCATCATGTATAGCGATGTTGCGTTTGATGCCTGAGTTCTGAGGCATGCGTTGAAATCGCAGTGTGCTGATGCTCGTATCACTTTATCAGAAGCACATGATCATTGACGTCCAAAGCTTCGTTTCGTCTAACAACCACCTGATTGGTAGAAGACAAAAAGGCTACACTGCACACACTATGGGGTTTGGGACATAATCTATAATAATTTGGCTGCTCTATATTCTTTAGACCAGCAGGTGCCACTAGTGTGCACTTGATCAAAGCCTTGAGAATTTGACCTATTCCAGACAATTAGCTGGAAAATCTCAACCATCCAGGAAGCTTTGTTTCCCCATCACTAATCCTATACTTGTATTTGTAGCCAAAGCATAATTTGAAATAAAACAATACAAAAAAAACATCTGAACTTGTAACAAAAACAGACAGTTTCGATAATGCTTGCCATTTCCTCATTAAACATTATATCATGTTGGGTCATTGGCTGAGCTGGCCAATCAGCAGTATACTTGATTTAATAATTTTTATAGCAGGTATATGCCCACACCATTATGTTGTTGGGGTACGTCCAGGGCCGGATTAACAAAGGGGCTTCCCGGGGCTGAAGCCCCTGGGCCCAGAAGGCTGAATAAAGTCACAAATTTATACATACATTATACAGTACATATTAGATATGTAGTATATATGTTTACTGCAACCGCAAACCACAGGAGGATTCTGGAGCCGGCTATCAATGAGTGTAGACAGCTTCCTGCTGCCACTATGCTAATCATCAGATAGGGGGAGGAGAGGTATGGTCCACATGTGGGTAAATGGGGGGCCCTGCCTTGATTGGGTAACTCTACAAATAAACTGCATAATAACTAAATGTGACTGGTCAATTATGTGAGTCAGGGGCTGGGCCCAAGAGGCAAAAAACAAATAACTTTTTTTATATCCAACCAAGGGAGCCTGTTGTCAATGTTCAAAATACACCAGAGAACATATTTAGCCACTGAGGATAAATAGTTAGGCAACAGTGAGATACTTATTTTTGGAAAGGTGGATTTTTAAAAGAAGAAGCTCGAACTGTTTGGGCGCAGACCTGGATAGTATGACAGATCTCTGCAGGCTATCTCTGCAGTAGATTGCAACTCTGCCCCCTTTGGCAGTTCTATCTCGACGGAAAATCTTGTAGTTGGGGATGGAAATTTCTGAATTTTTGGTGGCCTTCCTAAGCCAGGATTCAGACACGGCTCGGGCATCAGAATAGATTCAGGGCATAATGTACAGACAAGGGTATTGTAGGATGTGGGGACAGTGGGGGTAAACGTAGGCATGTGTAACGATGG
Organism: Salmo trutta; assembly: GCF_901001165.1. NCBI lineage: Eukaryota > Metazoa > Chordata > Actinopteri > Salmoniformes > Salmonidae > Salmo > Salmo trutta. Next base: position 44,592,976 of record NC_042970.1, read on the forward strand.
GAGAGCTTGCATCTCTGGAGACACCAGCTAAGCCAGATGAGGTCTCCCCATGTGTGGGGTGTGTGACAAAAAAGCTATCTAAGGCATGTTGAGCTGGACTAGGGGCTCTACAGTGACATAAAACAATAACTAACCGAAACAGCAGAAGACAAGGCATATTGACATTAGAGAGAGGCATGTGTAGCCGAGTGGTCATAGGGTCCAATGAGCAGCAATAGGTGAGTCCGGGAGCCGTTCGGTAGTCGCTACTATGCTAGGCAAGTGGGAGGCATGGCATTCAGAAAGCTAGCGGGCCGGGGCTAGTAGATGGGTCTTCAGTTACAACGCAACGGAAAGCCTGTTGAAACCACATCGGACAATTACGTCGGCAGACCAGTCGTGATGGATCGGCGGGGCTCCCTGTTGGCAATAAAGGGTCCAGGCAAATTGGCGAAAGAGGTATTGTAGCCCACGAATTAGTGGGTATACCTCTTTGGCTAGCCGGGAGATGGGCCTGGCTCGAGGCTAGTTCAAGGCTAACTGGTGCATTAGCCAGCGGTAGCCACACGATTGCAGCAAGCTAGCTGCAATGATCCGATGTAATGGCCCAGAGCTTGCGGCAGGAATCCGGTGATGTGGTGGAGAAAAGCAGTCTGATATTGCGCTGTGCAGACTGGCAGGTATTGACCGAGCTAAAGCTGGCTGGTGACCGAGCTAAAGGTGAAGACTGTTAGCCGTGGCTAACAGTGACTAGTAGCTAGTTAGCTGGTTAGCTTCTGATGAAGGTTCCAGTTATAACGTATAGAAATAGCAGATCCGTACCACATTGGGTGGGGCGGGTTGCAGGGAAGTATATTTAGATCGTAGGTGGAAAGTGAGATTAAAATATATACAAAAAAAAACGATGAGACCAACTGTTTACATGGGACAAGACAAACACACGCCCGACTGCTACGCCATCTTGGATTCTTGGAATACTTCAATCTCACCAGGTCCAAAAATTGATATTTCTCTGTTATGTAGCCGTGAATGGCCTGCGATTAGACCCGCTTTCGAGAGTCCAAATCCTTCAACGCTTCATTAACCATCACCATCGTACGTGGATGAAGAGGGTGTTTCCGTGCCACAGCAGGTGCTTTGCTGGATTCTAACAATGAAATTGACAAATGTATCAACCGTAATCTAACCAAATAGCCATAAAATTAGGCTACTCAAATTGGCCTAAACAGCACATGGTTTTACAAACCTGATTTATCTTTTCCCGACACTTTTTCATATTTATGGGCACGTCAGAAGATGAAGTTACTTCTTCTTCGGTGCTGCTGCTTTTTTTTAGGAGGCATGATCAAACGGTTAATCTCAAAGTTAGGCTGTATAAAAACGTTAGTACACACGTTCAATGTTATGCACTTCAAGGAACACCGCCGCAATGCACGAGGTTTACATGAACAGGCGCTGACATTTAGGTAACAGTTAGAGCATTCAAGGTAAACTGATCTGTCCGAGTAGTGTGAACTCGCTTCTTCTTCTCTCCTCCGTTCCTTCCTTCCTTCCTTCCTTCCTTCCTTCCTTCCTTCCTTCCTTCCTTCCTTCCTTCCTTCCTTCCTTCCTTCCTTCCTTCCATCCTTTCCTTTACTGTGCTTATCAGCTTACCTTCACTGCTCTGGCATATTATTAAACATGACTCACCAAACATAAATTAAATATGAAAGTATTAGATAAATATTTTTCTCAGACAGACAAGTTAGTTTGGTTTTAAAAATCAAATTGTCGGCAATAATGATACAAAATAAATTCTGTTAAAGACAGTTAGCTTTAGATCATAAAAATAATGACCGATAAATGATTCTGAATGTTCAGCCTCCTTGTCCTCTGCAACATGACATTAGCCCACAGTTGTCATATGAGACATGTGGTTTTCCTGTGAACAATCTCCACATCTGCTTTTCTATTGAAACATTTATTCTTTGTCCCAGTCACTGCCACCATCTTCTCTGAAGTCAGACTAACAGTATGTATGTAACTGTCTAAAAAATGACATTGTTCGTCCCTGATATGGCTGGTCGTCTGTTTTTGCTCATCCTCCTTTTCGGTGAGTTATTTTTCCGTTCCAAGTTCCATCATCTGTTAGTGCTACAGGATATTCCATTCTTCTTTCCCCTCTTTTAGTCTTTTACTTTAGGAACTCTTAATATTTCAACATGTTATGGTTATAATAAGTGTGTCTTATTCCATTGATCATCCTATTGATTTATATTTCTCTGTCATTATTTTACATTTTGTTCAGATAAGAATGACCACTGCTTGATAACATGGCTGTGAATGCATTCCAGGCTATTCTGCTTCGCCAGCTTGTGTAAAGTGTTCCCATCTCATGTTTTCTTATTTTTCATAATGGCAAAAAGAGCATGATAATGACCCATTTTGTTATGTCTAGATACCTTCCAGTACATCAAAGCCAAAGGTCAGTATCATTATTATGAATTTAAAGCTGCATTATGGAACATTTTGGGCTATCAGACAAAACAACGGGTTACCAAAATATTGAAATAGTGATTGAAATATTTTCAATAAAAACGTTATTTTGATGAATTCATCGGAGTCAACATTGGTCAGCATCCCCATGGAATGCTTTCGACACATTGTAAAATCCATGCCCCGACTGTTTGGTACACTCCGTGTAATCCCGACACAAATCTAGGGTTGGTACCCAAGCCAGCTGGTGGATCATTCTAAATGTTCCGTTGCCATGATGGCTGTCAATGTTCTTATCCCTTGCTTGCTAGCAAGGCAACTTCGGCTAACACAGTCACGTCAAACAGTGCAGCCAGAATAACAGCAAAGAAGCTGAGACCTCAGCTCAGACACACCTCCACAAGCTCTGGGACAGTTCTGGTCAGAAAATCCATCACTTCCGTTGTTTGGCTGTGCCCATATAGCAACGTTCCACAATGAGCATATGTCCTGGTGGAAGGATGAAAATAAAACACATTTACTCAGAACAATAATACGTCTTTAATGAAAGACATGTTCTTAATCTTTTGTTTAAATGTTGGCAACCGTTTTACCGGTTCTCATTGTTTATTGTTAAATAGACAACAGTGTCTTAATTGTTTTTCTCTTTCAAACTCATATAATATTAAGTGGTACATTATCTGTATGAGTAGTTAAACATTGACAATTAATTTATTATTCAATTAAAAATACACTCCATCATCCCTCTGATGTCACAGATCTTCCTCAGCCCAGTCTGACAGTGATTCCTGCAGTCATCAAAGAGAGAGACTCAGTTCAGCTGAACTGTCAGACTCCTCCATCTGTCTCTGAGTGTTACTTCAAAATGGAAGGGCAAGTGGAATTCACCCTACCATCACCCTGTCAACAGACACTCACAGGAACACTACTGGTGAGGTGGACAGGTCAGAGTTCACCAGCTGAGGTCAAAATACAATGTCAGTACAGTGCTACAGGTTCACAGTTTAGATCCATATACAGTGAGCCTTCAACAGTCACAATTCAGGGTAAGAAGACTATTTGAATGGTTGTAAACAATGTACTGTTGTGGCATTTTACTATGTTCCTCTTAGTATATTTTATCATACTGTGTGTTGTTATATGCTATTACATGAAACAATCAAGGAATATATTATCTCCTTAATTTCCCATACTGTCGCTGCATGAGGTAATGGACTCAAGATCCTTAAGTGTGAAGTAACAAGGAGGGACTAGGCTATCAGTACATTTCTCAAAACCACAAAATGCTAAATGCTAAATTCCCCTATTCTTACAGACACTCCTCAGCTGACAGTGAATTCTACAGTCATCAGAGAGACAGAATCAGTTCAGCTGAGTTGTGACACTCCTCCATCTCTCCATGTGTCTAACTGTTACTTCTACATAGAGGTGGGGAAGAATCTTCCAGACTCATTGTGTACGCAGACAATAACAGGAACTGAGCTGCTGAAGAGGGCAGGTCCAACATTTCCAGCTTTGGTCAAAGTGAAGTGTTACTATGTTGTAGGGAAGTCTCACACATCTCCTTTTAGTAACCCTGTCTCAGTCACTGTTCAGGGTAAGTAGGTGGTTTATAAAATTATACACTTCACTGTTATACCGTATTAATTATGCTCGTTCTGAAAATGAGATCTTTTGTCGTATTTCCTAAATGTCTTCATTTCACATAATGATAGGATTTACTGTACTTTGTACAAACATAAATGCTGACATAGTTGAACATTGTATTAATGGATTTTCCATACTGTTAGTATGTATGGATTACCTATAATGTTTTTTAAATGCAACTTTCAAAGAGACACACCTCCTCCCAGGCTGACAGTCAGTTCTACAGTCATCAGAGAGAGAGACTCAGTTCAGCTGAGCTGTCAGACTCCTCCATCTGTCTCTGTGTCTCACTGTTACTTCTACACAGAAGGGAGAGATCTTAAACCCTCACCCTGTACGAAGTCACTCACGGGACTGAGCTGCTCTCGTGGTCAGGTCAAAGTTCATCTGCTGAGATCAAACTGAGATGTTTTTACACAGTAGAAACTCACTTTCCATCGATGCAAAGTGGTTCTGTTTCTCTTACTATTCCCACGGAAAACAACCACAGAGACAGGCCAAAGTACAATCAAAGGTTCTTTTATAAACTCAGCTTTACACAGTAATACACAGTATCACTACGGCCCTATTAGAAACGTATAAATAGGCTGGGATTTAGGGCTGTAGGCTTACTAGAAGCAACGGGCCAAACTAACACAGCAGTTGATTCCCGATCGGTGGCCAATGTTCATTCGGGTCCTTCTGAGCAGGGTTTGTTCGTTCAGAGAGGTGCAGCGAGTCGGTAGAGAGGTCCCTTGTTCAGCTCCTTTTAACTCTAGTTCTGGGGCGTGTTTAGCAATTAGTTTAGGGAGGGAGGAGGTGATAGAGAATCGTCTCAATGTCACTTTAGTCCATGTTAATCTGTGGAATCACAGCACACCATACAAAAATAGTCCATGCGATTCAATTTGATTTCACACGTGAGAATGTAAGGAATTAAGTGAAAGGCAATCGTTGTAAACACACAGCACACATGATGAAATGTGACTCATAAATAGGAATGATATCAAATAAGACATGCTGATATGTAATATAAAGAGAATGGCAGGCTCTAGTTTAGTAAGAGTCAGTGTCACTTGTGACATATACATTCAAATAGAGTGATGCAGATAAGAGTCTCTGTCCTTTCCTAACAGATCCAAAACCAGACATTACAGTCCATTTTGATGTGTACTTCAACGTCATCTGTTTGATTCCTGGATCCGTCAGTCTTGACACCACCTGTAACCTGTATGTTGGAGAGGAGAGTCAGCCATCCTTCACAGAAAAGATCAAGAAGAGACAATCCACCTCAGCATCCAAACAGCCGTTCTGTCAATTCACTCCAAAACATAGTGATCTGATCAGTCGTCTACAGTCAGTGAGGAGTAAGGAGGTGAGCTGTGATTACAGAGTGAGCTCAGGACCAAACTCTCTCTCTCCACGCAGTGATGGGTACAGCTTTACAGGTGAGTCATTATCTAAACGAATCTATCAGGGCTGCAGGTCTTCATGATCTGACTCACTTTGATTTTAGCATCTTCTTAGTATGACTATATTCATTCTGACCAACAAACTAAATACCACATTTCAATGTTTTCAGATCTGGTGGGAGTTCACATCAGTGATCCAACAACTATACAGACACCTTCTATAGCAGGTAGGCTACACATTTGTGCTTTTATAGTGGCGCTGCTGTTATTTTAAAGCAAAGCAAGTTTCAGCAGTAAGAATAGTTGTGTTCATGTGTAAATGAAGCTGTTCTGGTAGATAATTAAGCTGTTCTGTAGATATGACACCAGCCTCAACACCAATGTCTGGGATCATCAGCACAAGTAATAGAATGACTGTGTTCATCTAGTCAAATGTTTAGATCGTATCTACGCGCTGTTAAGCTTCTGCTGTTAGATAACATGGTGACTTCATTCTAGGAAGCTGTCAACAACAATCAGCACCTTATCTGTCCTGAAAGACTTTATCACCTTAGGAATTGGTCTCATCATCTCTATACTGAAGAGAAATATAATCTACCAGGGCTAGAAGCAATCTGTCCATAGTGATTTTTATAGTCCTACTTTGCCCACTTTGAATAGAGAAAGTCATGAAGGTATTTCAAAAGGCCAACGACACCATGATGATCATTAATACGATCATGAATAAAATGCTAATTTCATTAATATGTGTTTACTCAGTGGATTTAACTCCAGGTCCTAGATCTACTTTGCCTCCCAGCACGAACGTGAGTCCTACAGAAGGTGTGTTGGGCCTCTAAATGACCATCTCTGCAAATAGTAATTATACAGTCAAGAGTTTAGATTACGGGGCTGTAAAATTAAGTGTCCCAAATGTGAATGTAAAACCTTATTCTTGTGTAGTCATATTAATTCCCACTAGTTTCAACTGTTACTTCTACCTTTACCCCAGAAACCACAGTGACACCAACTACCAGTAAGTAGATCCACCAATTTTAACTTAGTTTCAAGTGCAATATCTTTGTTCACATTCATTCACTAAAGCTCTGACCGGTTAACTAATAGATGTATTCATAGCTGCTTGTAATTTCAGTCCAGATTTTTAACCACTTTTAGTCCATCTGATTTGTAGGTAACGTGTACTTCTCTCTTTCTGTGTATTGAAAGACCTTAGATATTACATTAATTTAGTTTGTTCTTGTGTAATATGAGTAATCTCTTCTCACCAGGTTTGACCTCCCCTTTGACCCCTAGCACGACAGTGAATCCTTCATCAGGTCTCTTAGTCATCTTTATCTAGTTAGCAGATAGAATAAAACAAATAGAGTAGCTTTATCTTCTCCATGTTTTTGTAAGTTTTTTCCCCATCACAAATTTGACTCATTACAAAAATAGGTTGAAATTTTGATTGATTAAAATCAACCCATTAAGTTATATATTTTTGTATATTCCGATCCAATGATTTGCTTTGCGTCAGGGTTGACTGTTTGCTGTACTTTGACCACTGACACCCCAGCGAATCCAACTGAAAGTAAGTATAGCCAATAGGTTTAATTTAGTTTGCTAAATATTTTTGTCTATTAAATTATAAACCAATTTTGCAAATATAGTCAGATGTAAATTCAGTCAAAGGTTTAGGATTAATCAAACAATTTATCTCTTCATAGAAATATTAGCTCTGTTATTAAACTGTCCTTCTCTCTTGCATGTGCCCAGGAGGTCAAAGCTCCACAGAAAGTGATGTGGAATCAAACAGTCAAGAAATCTTTCTGGGTAAGTATCCTTTTCTAGCTGTCTTTTCTCACACATATGAAAACAGAGCTGTGCACATATTCTTAGAAGAACAATAATGTGGTCCAAGAGCTAATGACCTCTCCCGTTGTCATCATGTCACCAAATAGTGGGGCAATTATGGCAGGCAGCAGTGGCTTCTGGAGTGGGCGTGCTCCTGGTAGGATTGACAGCTGTCTGTCTCTGCAGGAGGACCCGTGAGTACATTTGATTCTGCATAACATATCATTTGCAAATTTACCGTGCTGACATTAATGTAAGTGCCTTTGGCATGGGTTAACTTCTTAAAGCATAGGGGGCAGTATTTTCACGGCCGGATGAAAAACGTACCCAAATTAAATTGGTTACTAGTCTGGCCCAGAAACTAGAATATGCATATTATTAGTAGATGTGGATAGAAAACACTCTGAAGTTTCTAAAACTGTTTGAATGGTGTCTGTGAGTATAACATAACTCATATGGCAGGCAAAAACCTAAGAAAAATTCAACCAGGAAGTGGGAGATCTGAGAATTGTAGTTCTTCTTTCTAATCCCTATCGAAACTACTGTGTCTGTGGGGTCACGTTGCACTTCCTAAGGCTTCCATTGGCTGTTAAAAGCCTTCAGAAAGTTTTTTCATCGTTGTCCTTTAACCGGGCAGAGAATAGGAGCTCAGTCAATGATTGGACTGCCTATGGACAAAGGGATTGATGATGCGCGATCCCGCGAGCACGCCGTTACTACTTTTTCTTCTTGAATGAATACACTATTGTCCGGTTGGAATATTATCGCATTTTTACGTTAAAAATACAATAAAGATTGATTTGAAACAACGTTTGACATGCTTCTAAAAACGGTAATGGAACATTTTGACTTTTCGACTCTGGTACTGCACTCGCGCGTTATGCCTTTGGATAGTGATCTGAACGCACGAACAAAACGGAGGTATTTGGACATAAATATGGATTATTTCGAACAAAAACAACATTTCTTGTGGAAGTAGCAGTCCTGGGAGTGCATTCTGACGAAGGTCAGCAAAGGTAATAGAGTATTTATAATACTAATTCTGAGTTTAGTTGACCCCAGAACTTGGCGGGTGTCTGTATAGCTTGCTTCAATGGTGAGCTATGTTCACAAAATATTGAAAAATGTGCTTTCACCGGAAAGCTATTTTAAAATCTGACACAGCGGTTGCATAAAGGAGTACTGTAGCTATAATTCTTTAAATAATTATTATGTATTTTTTCAATGTTTATGATGAGTATTTTTGTAAATTGATGTGCACATTCACCGGGAGTTTTGGTGGGAATACATTTTCTGAACATCATGCGCCAATGTAAAATGCTGTTTTTGGATATAAATATGAACTTTATCGAACAAAACATACATGTATTGTGTAACATGATGTCCTAGGAGTGTCATCTGATGAAGATCGTCAAAGGTTAGTGCTTCATTTAGCTGTGTTTTGGGTTTTTGTGACATATATCCTTGCTTGGAAAATGGCTGTGTGGTTATTTTTGTCTATGTACTCTCCTAACATAATCTAATGTTCTGCATTCGCTGTAAAGCCTTTTTGAAATCGGACAATGTGGTTACATTAAGTAGAAGTGTATCTTTAAAATGGTGTAAAATAGTCCTATGTTTGAGAAATTGAAATTATGATATTTTTGCCGTTTTGTATTTTGCGCCATGCTATTTCACTCGCTGTTGAATAGTGTGTCCAGCAGGTGGGATTGTAGCGTCCCACGTAGCCCTGAGAAGTCAATTTATCAACTCATGATCAATTTGATCAAATTGTATAGGTTAGACTATATTCAATATAGTTAATTTAGCCTCATTTGTTTTTCAGAGAAAACCAATTCTCAGAGGTAAGAATTCCCCTTGTGAATATGATGCAGATTGTATCAACCTTTAGTTCTGTATTGTCCATGATGAGATGTTCTTACCACAACCTTCTTATACTTTTATGTTGTACAGACCTACAACCAGACAGGATGATCACAGACAATGTACGTTCCAAAACTAAATACATCAAACATACACACAGATACGACTTATAGAACTATATACACGCATGTACAAACACTGTAATTCTATTTTCATTGTGTTTTTGTTGTAGATGATTTGGTGTCTATGGGAGCGGTGAGCAGCGGAGTCATGGTGAGTATTCTACATTACAGTGGTATCTGTACACATATACTCCTCTGAATGTCTGATCTGAGGATCAAGACCTTAATGTTACATTAGTAGTGCTTCAACATATGAATGTTCAAAGTATCAAACCAACAGCTATATTTATTTACAGAGTTATATGTTATATATTGTTATATTATTATTATTATTATTTATAGCATTGTTTTCACAGACAGACTGACTAGAGGATACAAGTATCTCTCTTTCTCTCACTGTGATTTGACTTTCAGTTTAAGATTGGTCTTACATCCTCATAAAATACCCCTTATGAATTACATTTACTGTACTGTAGATTCAAAGCCCTAAAGTGAATCTGTTTCTTTCTTCTAGTCTGATACTTACCATGTATACAGCTCAATCCCCGACAGACCAGCAACCTCAGCCCAGCCGGATGGGTTGTACAGTCTTCTGCAGACACACTGAAACGACACCACTGGCTCTCTGTAGCTATGTCTCACACAAATACATTCTATCTCACACGACATCCTTTGTTAATCACACATCCAGTTACTGTAAATAAGTTGCTTAACAGGTAATACTGTATTACACATGGACAACTGGTTTCTGTGACATGTGAATCCATAATATCTGTTACTGTGTTAATATATATTTTTTTTGAGGGGTCCGGGGCATACTCCCCTTTGAGCATTTTTCTTATTTCTTCCCCCTAGTTAATGCTAAATCTACTGTATTTATGTATTTTACGTTGACTGTGTGATACCTCCTTCCATAGCGGTTGGATACAATTAATTTCCTATTGGGCAAAACATAATCCAAAACAAACTGCAAATGCATCCAACAAGATTGTTGAGTCACAAGCTTGATGTATTTATTGGGTGCAAAGAATCTAGGACCAAAATACAAAATGTTTGACTACCTTAATACACTATAAATGAGTTTGTCCAAATACTTGTGACTTCTTCAAATGTGGGGACTATATAGATAAAGTGCTTTTATATCAAAATGGTAAAACATACAATGCCTTCAGAAAGTCTTCACACCCCTTGACGTTTTCCACATTTTGTTGTGTTACAGCCTGAATTTAAAATGTATGAAATTGAGATTTTTTTGTAACTGGCCTACACACAATACCCCATATCGGGGTGGCAGGTAATCCAGTGGTTAGACCGTTGGACTAGTAATCGAAAGGTTGCAAGATCGAATTCCCGAGCTGACAAGGTAAAAATCTGCCGTTCTGCCCCTGAACAAGGCAGTTAACCCACTGTTCCTAGGCCGTCATTGAAAGTAAGAATTTGTTCTTAACTGACTTGCCTAGTTAAATAAAGGTAAAATAAAAAAGGAAAATAAATAAGGTCAAAGTGGAATTACGCCAACAAAATAAAAAAAGTGTCATTGAGTATTCAACCCCTTTGTTTTGGAAATCCAAAATAAGTTCAGAAGTAAAATTCTGCTTAAGAAGTCGCATAATATGTTGCATGGACTCACTCTGTGTGCAATAATAGTGTTTAACATGATTTTTTAATGGCCTCATCTCTGTACCCCACACATACAATTATCTGTAAAGTCCATCAGTCACGTAGTGAATTTCAAACACAGATTAACCAAAAAAACAGGGAGGTTGTCTAATGCCTCACAAAGAAGGACACTTATTGTTTAAAAAAAGCAGACATTGAATATCGCTTTGAGTAAGGTGAAGTTATTAATGGATGGTTTATCAATATACCCAGTCACAACAAAGATACCGGCATCATTCCTAACTTAGTTGCCGGAGAGGAAGAAACCTGCTCAGAGTTTTCACCATGAGGCCAATGGTGACCTTAAAGCTGTTACAGAGTTTAATGACGCTCAGCAGCACCTTCTCCATGCTGCTCTTCGTCGTCCTTCTCGTCTTCCTGTGGAGGAACTGGGGGGTCATCTCGCAGTACCTGGATCGCTTCCTGATGTCCCCGAGTTGACCTACACGGGTGGGGCTCTCTTAATGAGTGACGAAGGGAGGTGATGGTGGGGCGGGGCTCCCTGAACAATGTGTGTGTGGGGGGGGGTGACTAACTAACAAACCCGTACACTGCCTCTGATGCATGTGGTGGAGCCAGGCCAGCACAAAGGGTGGGCTTAGCGGAAAGGAGGAGGATGATGAGGTGCCAGGAGATCTGCACACTTACTTCTCTCTCTCTCTCAGAACTGTGAAATTGTTTACACGTGGAAGCGGTTTTCTTTCTTTAGAATTGATTCAAGTGGTATTGAATTTGTTTCTTCTTATTATTGCAGTCATTAATGCAGATGCTTGAGGGATTTCTCTTGTAGCAGGATTGGGAAGGTAAACAGCTGGCATGTTGATGATCCACGTGGCTAGTGACTTCACCCTTTTTTCACTCTCCTTTTCTCTACGTCCAAAATCTCTCTTCCTTTTCTCTCTTTAACCCTAAAATCTCTCCTTTCTCCCTGTTCTTACTCCCAATATGTTCTCTTCCATGTTTGTCTTCCTCTGCCCCTCTTCTTAATCACCCCAGTCTTTGCCCATTTCACCAAATCGCTCTTCTTTCTGGGAGGATTGATGTGACTAGCTACAGTGCACTGTTGTGGACAAAATCTAATTCATCACTGGATCAAGCAAGTGATGGGTTCTTAACTTGTTTCTATTGGACAAGCTAAACGCGACGTTGGGCCTGATTGGATCAGGACTGAGTCGGAATATGCTCAGCTTGACACCTTGCACTCTTGGCCTGGCCTGTTGGATCTGCCCCTGCTGAAACTATAATCTAATCTCTAAACTGAATGAACATACTTAAAGAGCTGTGAAACTGCTCAGACTTTCAGTGCGTCCGTACTGTTTCTATTAGTGAAAATGAAATGTAAACTTTTTATTTTTTTAAACAAATAAACATGCGGTTTTAAAAATGAAGGATTGAGTCAACAAACCCAGTTTCTATTTCAACCTCAAGCTTTTGATGTGTTGCAAATGTTGCCTATATTGACAAGCTAGTCGAGCTCTAACAATGTCCTCAAAGATGGAAGGCAGGCGAGACTGTTCTAGCCAATGAGGGCAGATAAGTGTGACTGGGTCATAGATAGGCCTCATCTGCGACAGCTTCAATGGCGTTGTCTATACTCTCCATTTTAAAGTATTCCATTTTCTTCAATGGCAGATTTCTCCTGACTCATAGGATTTCCCACCCAGTTGACTATGTTAAAATAGTGAAAGCCCTCCATGGCAATATCCATGCTAAAATGGGTTATCCATAAGTATCACAACAGGCACAACTCCAATATGAAGTAGTTTTTTCAGTTGCAGAAATGCCACGAGTCCACAACCTAACAATTACAGAACTTGGATTTGATCAAATAACCCCCAAGTAGCAAATTGGCAAATATTTGTTGACCAAATACAACTCATTGACCTCCATACAAATTGCTCACGTCGTGGACAGATTCTGGGCAGAGTAAAACCTTGCTTCGCTTCTTCCTGTGTATCCTTTTTCAAATCAGGCCTTGAGGTCCACAGCATTAATGATTTATTCTTCTCCGTAGGGGTGGTTGAGTAAAAGCTGGTTAAACTTCCAGGGAATAAAGAACCAGGAGCACCAGCGGACAGCAATGCTCTGGTTTGGGTACCTTTGAATATCAAACTAAAGACCCAATTAGTTATTCCTCCCCCTTGTGGTCAAACTGAAGTGGTACAACATTTTGCATTTCACCATTGTGGGCACTGACCCATAACAGACTAGTTTTGAATAATTTCCCATAGATTAATAGTTATGAGAAATGTTTGTTTTGAGATGGTTAATTCTAACTGTATAGAAAGAATGCTACCACACACCAGCAGCATCAATTTCCATGGTGGAGAGAACAGTGAAAAACCAGTATCAAGGCCGTCCCTCAGGAGACTGGTACCAAGATGTCATATCCAGTGTGTTCCAAGCTCAGAAGGATCTCAACCATCTGCACACTCACTGTACCAGATTATCCCAATGAATCGTGCCATGGTCATCAACCTATGATGGATGAACAACAAAATCCTGACTGTATAGAAAACAACTTAACCATCAATATTTTCCAGGAACCGGGAAGTCACTGTACTAGTGATGCAATTAATCTGTCAGAAGATGGTACTGATTAAGCAGGTGCAAGAAATAAGAACTTAACAGATTGTTATTTATATATATATCCATATATCTTGCATCAGTGAATCATTAAACATCTTTACAAACCCATAGCCACCATCAACACTTCTCTACATCTACAGGAAAAGTGGAGATTACATTTTACAGCAGTTAGGTCTACACTTAAATGCCACAAACAAGTAGTACAAAAACTGCTTTATTTAAAAACAAAGTGGATAAAAGGAGTGCAGTCACTCTGCTGCTGCCCTCTTGCCTCGTTTCACTGTGGTTTTAGCTTCAGGAGCAGCAGTGTCCCCTTCATCACCCTCTGCAGGTTTCTGGAAAGCTTTGGCCTTTGCACCCTTCTTTGCTGCCCCTTCACCCTTGGTAGTCTTCTGTGCTTTGGGTTGATCCTCAGCTGTCCCCTCATCCCCACTGTCCTCTTCGACTTGGGCTTCTTAGCAGGGGCCACCTTGGAAGCAGATGGTTTTGCGGCCTTCCTGAGTTTTGCATCCTGAAAGATGAAAATGACAGGTTTGCAATGCAATCCCCCATTTAAAATTTGAGATTCAATTTAACCATGGTAAAGCCCAAATAGGGAACAGTACCCATGACAAAAGTGTGTGTGTGTGTGTATATGTGTATATATATATATACTGCTCAAAAAAAATAAAGGGAACACTTAAACAACACAATGTAACTCCAAGTCAATCACACTTCTGTGAAATCAAACTGTCCACTTAGGAAGCAACACTAATTGACAATAAATTTCACATGCTGTTGTGCAAATGGAATAGCCAACAGGTGGAAATTATAGGCAATTAGCAAGACACCCCCAATAAAGGAGTGGTTCTGCAGGTGGTGACCACAGACCACTTCTCAGTTCCTATGCTTCCTGGCTGATGTTTTGGTCACTTTTGAATGCTGGCGGTGCTTTCACTCTAGTGGTAGCATTAGATGGAGTCTACATCCCACACAAGTGGCTCAGGTAGTGCAGCTCATCCAGGATGGCACATCAATGTGAGCTGTGGCAAGAAGGTTTGCTGTGTCTGTCAGCGTAGTGTCCAGAGCATGGAGGTGCTACCAGGAGACAGGCCAGTACATCAGGAGATGTGGAGGAGGCCATAAGAGGGCAAAAAACTAGCAGCAGGACCGCTACCTGTCTTTGTGCAAGGAGGAGCAGGAGAAGCACTGCCAGAGCCCTGCAAAATGACCTCCAGCAGGCCACAAATGTGCATGTGTCTGCTCAAACGGTCAGAAACAGACTCCATGAGGGTGGTATGAGGGCCCGACGTCCACAGGTGGGGGTTGTGCTTACAGCCCAACACCGTGCAGGACATTTGGCATTTGCCAGAGAACACCATGATTGGCAAATTCGCCACTGGCGCCCTGTGCTCTTCAAAGATGAACGCAGGTTCACACTGAGCACATGTGACAGACGTGACAGAGTCTGGAGACGCCGTGGAGAACGGTGGCATTTCTTTGGGGGGGGCCGCACAGCCCTCCATGTGCTCGCCAGAGGTAGCCCGACTGCCATTAGGTACCGAGATGAGATCCTCAGACCCCTTGTGAGACCATATGCTGGTGCGGTTGGCCCTGGGTTCCTCCTAATGCAAGACAATGCTAGACCTTATGTGGCTGGAGTGTGTCAGCAGTTCCTGCAAGAGGAAGGCATTGATGCTATAGACTGGCCCGCCCGTTCCCCAGACCTGAATCCAATTGAGCACATCTGGGACATCATGTCTCGCTCCATCCACCAACGCCACGTTGCACCACACTCTGTCCAGGAGTTGGCGGATGCTTTAGTCCAGGTCTGGGAGGAGATCCCTCAGGAGACCATCCGCCACCTCATCAGGAGCATGCCCAGGCGTTGTAGGGAGGTCATA
The DNA here is from genome assembly GCF_901001165.1 of Salmo trutta. Lineage (NCBI taxonomy): Eukaryota > Metazoa > Chordata > Actinopteri > Salmoniformes > Salmonidae > Salmo > Salmo trutta. Next base: position 44,608,417 of record NC_042970.1, read on the forward strand.
CAGGCACGTGAAGGCCACACACACTACTGAGCCTCATTTTGACTTGTTTTAAGGACATTACATCAAAGTTGGATCAGCCTGTAGTGTGGTTTTCCACTTTAATTTTGAGTGTGACTCCAAATCCAGACCTCCATGGGTTGATAAATTGGATTTCCATTGATTATTTTTGTGTGATTTTGTTGTCAGCACATTCAACTATGTAAAGAAAAAAGTATTTAATAAGATTATTTCATTAATTCAGATCTAGGATGTGTTATTTTAGTGTTCCCTTTATTTTTTTGAGCAGTATATATATATATATATATATAAAAAGGCCCATTACACCAAAACCACTTGAACAATGCCAATAGTCAGAACATAACTGAAACCACACTTGCCTCTGAAGGTTTCTCCTTCTGCTTTTTGGCTGTAGCCTTTTTCTTCTCAGCTTCTAGAGACAAGAGTTAGTGATGTGTGTGTGTGTGTGTGTGTGTGTGTGTGTGTGTGTATGCATGCAAGTGAGATACCCATACAAGTCATTGAATGAGCAATGTTAAATGTCCTCCAATGGGAGTAGCTCAATAACAACGATCCCATACAATTGGGCAGATTATAGGGTGATGTCTAAATCCTAGGAGTGATGAGCACAATCAAATCAGTGGATTCAGTTTACCGGCTTCCTTGTTCTTAGTCTTCTTGGCTCCAACCTTGGCAGCCTTCTCCACATTGGGATCAGTGTTCTCAGTGGCCTTTGTCTTGGGCTCCTTCACCCTACCCCTGACTGCAAGTTGGCAAGGGAGGGTGAACACACATTGACCTACATTATAGTAAACCGCAAACCCATGTTCAATATGTTTGTCATATAATGTTGACTAATCTAATAAACACACAACTTTATATTCAGAACTGGTACCATAAAGTTTGGCTCATTTGGCAGGAAAGCTACTATCACATTCAGAAAATAAAGTCCATTCACCTTGGAACACATTTTCCTTGATTTAATTACTTGGGTTAACAAAGCCTAGTTGCCACAAGTAGCCTATTGAAGTAACTGTCCAGTGGAGATCTCACTTTAAAAAAAGTTTATATTGTGTTAATTCGTACCCAAATAATGTTGTGGACTCATCCTGTATAGTGATGTTACGTTTGATGCCTGAGCTCTGAGGCATGCGTTGAAATCGCAGTGTGCCGATGCCCGGTTTTTAGTGACCAGCAGCACTGTTTTTCAAAGTAGCTCATCTTGAGATAGGCTATTGCCAAGAGGAGCGCATTGGCCCTCACCGTGAGTAGTAGCCTATGGCTTCATCATTACGTGAGTCAGTGTGCCACTGGAAATTGTATGTAATTGCCCAATGTAGTAATATATAAATAAAAAACACAGTTCAAACAGGAAAGCTGCTTTAACATACTCAATTAGAATTGTTGGGAAGGAAAACCATTTCACTCATGTTGTAAATTATAGGTCATATTTCATAGAAATCTGGAAACACTGGGCATTTACTTTAAGAAGATTTAGACATGCATGGGTCACTTACCCGAAACCTCCCCTGTGCGCCGTTTGCTATCGAGTTGGTGTCCTCACCAATACCCCGCCCTCGGTTCCTTTTTTCAGGGTCTTGCGTGTCATGTACTTCAACCTCATCAGGTCCACAGATGGATATTTCTCTGTTATGTAGCCGCGAATGGCCTGCGATGAGACCAATCGAGAGTCCAACTCCTTCAGCGCTTCTTTAACCATCACCATCGTAGGTGGATGAAGAGGAGTTTTCCGCGCCTCAGCAGGTGCTTGTTGGATTCTAACAATGAAATTGACAAATGTATCAACCGTAATCTAACCAAATAGCCGTTACTTCTTCGGCGGCTGCTGCTTTTTTTTAGGAGGCATGATCAAACGGTTAATCTCAAAGTTAGGCTATATAAAAACGTTAGTTTAAAAACAGCAACTGCATTCTCAGCCTACACACGTTCAATGTTATGCACTTCAAGCAAAGCCAGGGGCGAAAATCTGATATCAACTTTGGAGGGGACAATTATATGAAAGTTTCTCAAGAGCAATTCCTGAGGGGGACACCAAAAGTAGTGCTGTAACAGATATCCTACATTGTAATATGGTAAATGTATATTGAGGAACCAAAGAAATAAGGTGTTTGCCGTACTCCTAACTACCGGTACCCAAAACTACACAACTAATCACAACAGCAATACCATTGCCTTTAACAAATCTTAGTTCAGACACCAGTTTAAGTTGAGAGTGGGGGTATCCCTGGCATTTTCCAATTATGTTCCTATTTTACAAGTAAAAAAAATTGAGAACCTTTCATAATGTTGCCAAACAAAGACTCAACAAACTTACCTGAGACTCCCTGTCTCTGCCAGTCTGTCCCTGCATATCTGTCCCCAACTCTGCTGTCTGTGTGCCATCTGTTGCCTGCTCTGCCTAATGACATCATTGTGAAACATTTCCATTAGAATTTCATTTCTTTCTCATGAACATTTTATCAACTAGTCTTTGAGATATTAGGCTACTAGGGTTCTTACTTTGCGTTTTGGTGTAATGAAAAATACTCTGATGTCCGTCTTTCATTTTTCTGCCATTTTTCTACCTGGCTGGCTGGCTGGCTGGCTACACACACACACAGTGTGTAGGTTATTTACAGTAAGAGATGGGCTTCTATCATCTTATCTTTTATCATTCTATTTGGGCTTCGATCTAAAAGGTAGCTAGCAAATGTGAAACGGATTAAAATGACAAGAGTTGACAGCTGTATGAGTTCACCATTTACACAACATATGCTGCAACCTTTTGTAATTTGAATAGTTTGCTTCATATTGGCTGGCTTCCAACAATAGCTGAATTTGCAAAGCTAGCGAGCACCAATTCCGTTTCAGTGGTGTTTGCTATAATCTTTGCTACCCGGTTAAATAAAGGTGAAATAAAATAAATAAATAAAAGTTCCCTTGCGACAATTTAGCTTTTGCAACGAGACCATTAAATATATTTAAGACAATGGTAGAAGAGAGTGTAGTTCTGTTCAGTTTGGACTTTAGTTTATCGCTAACCTTATCACAGGGACTTTGAAGCACTAACTTACATCATCTGCATGCTGATCTTGGAATAAATTAACGATAGCAAAGATTCCATCTTTGACGAGGCCACATAAATGGAATAGGTACTAGCTAGCTTAATAGTTAATATTTGAGCGCTAGCTCTGCATATTCAGCTAGTGTGTGTGCGCGATTGACTGGATTAACCTCACGTCAGCTACGTTCATTGAGTGCCTTTCAGACAGTGGATACGACCCCTCTGTTACCTTGCCAACTAAGGAACTGGCAGTGGATCAAACCATTGTGAGGCAAAGGGTGGGGGGGTCGCAGTCTTTTGAAACTTGAAAGTGTCTATAATCAGCACAATTGCTTTCATTGCGTATTATTAATATTATTTAAATTACATAGTTATGTTTCAGTGATATATTGGGGGGGGACAAATCATATTTTTCCCAGGATGGGGGGGTCGTGTGTCCCCCGTCCCCCCCGGGATTTCCGCCCCTGAGCAAAGCACGTGGTTCATCTGAACGGGCGCTGACATTTAGGTACCAGTCAGAGTATTAAAGGTAAACTGATCAGTCTGAGTAGTGAGAACTCGCTTCTTCTTCTCTCCTCCGTTCCTTCCTTCCATCCTTTCCTTTCCTTTACTGTGCTTATCAGTTTACCTTCACTGCTCCGGCATATTATTAAACACGACTCACCAAACAAATTAAATATGACAACCCTTCTACATTTTAGAGATCATCAAACTCTCAACTACAAATGCAGGGTTTTTGTAGTTAAACTTTGTGCAGCTGTCAAAAATTTAAAACAAAAGTCGAAGATAAATATTTTTCTCAGACAGACAAGTTAGTTTGTTGTTTTTAAAAATCGAATTGCCGGCAATAATGATACAAAATAAAATCTGTTAAAGACAGTTAGTTTTAGATCATAAAAATAATGACCGATAAATGATTCTGAATGTTCAGCCTCCTTGTCCTCTGCAACATGACCTCAGCCCACAGTTGTCATATGAGACATGTGGTTTTCCTGTGAACAAGCACCAGATCTACTTTTCTATTGAAACATTTATTCTTTGTCCCAGTCACTGCCACCATCTTCTCTGAAGTCAGACTAACAGTATGTATGTAGCTGTCTAAAAAATGACATTGTTCATCCCTGATATGGCTGGTCGTATGTTTTTGCTCATCCTCCTTTTCGGTGAGTTATTTTTCCGTTCCAAGTTCCATCATCTGTTAGTGCTACAGGATATTCCATTCTTCTTTCCCCTCTTTTAGTCTTTTACTTTAGGAACTCTTAATATTTCAACATGTTATGGTTATAATAAGTGTGTCTTATTCCATTGATCATCCTATTCATTTATATTTCTCTGTCATTATTTTACATTTTGTTCAGATAAGAATGACCACTGCTTGATAACATGGCTGTGAATGAATTCCAGGCTATTCTGCTTCACCAGCTTGTGTAAAGTGTTCCCATCTAATGTTTTCTTATTTTTCATAATGGCAAAAAGAGCATGATAATGACCCATTTTGTTATGTCTAGATACCTTCCAGTACATCAAAGCCAAAGGTCAGTATCATTATTATGAATTTAAAGCTGCATTATGGAACATTTTAGGCTACCAGACAAAACAAAGGGTTACCAAAATATTGAAATAGTGATTGAATTTTTTTCAATAAAAACGTTATTTTGATGAATTCATCGGAGTCAACATGGGTCAGCATCCCCATGGAATGCTTTCGACACATTGTAAAATCCATGCCCCGACTGTTTGGTATACTGCGTGTAGTCCCGACACAAATCTAGGGTTGGTACCCAAGCCAGCTGGTGGATCATTCTAAATGTTCTGTTGCCATGATGGCTGTCAATGTTCTTATCACCTTGCTTGCTAGCTAGGCAACTTCGGCTAACACAGTCACGTCAAACAGTGCAGCCAGAATAACAGCAAAGATGCTGAGACTTCAGCTCAGACACACCTCCCCAAGCTCTGGGACAGTTCTGGTCAGAAAATCCATCACTTCCTTTGTTTGGCTGTGCCCATATAGCAACGTTCCACAATGAGCATATGTCCTGGTGGAAGGATGAAAATAAAACACATTTACTCAGAACAATAATACGTCTTTAATGAAAGACATGTCCTTAATCTTTTGTTGAAATGTTGGTAACCGTTTTACAAAAGCAAAATGCCCATCGAAGCCGAGGATTACTGTGTGATAACTCCCTCCTAAGGGCTGTTCCTGCCACGGGTTCTCATTGTTTATTGTTAAATAGACAACAGTGTCTTAATTGTTTTTCTCTTTCAAACTCATATAATATTAAGTGGTACATTATCTGTATGAGTAGTTAAACATTGAAAATGAATTTATAATTCAATTCAAAAAGACACTCCATCATCCCTCTGATGTCACAGATCTTCCTCAGCCCAGTCTGACAGTGATTCCTGCAGTCATCAAAGAGAGAGACTCAGTTCAGCTGAACTGTCAGACTCCTCCATCTGTCTCTGAGTGTTACTTCAAAATGGAAGGGCAAGTGGAATTCACCCTACCATCACCCTGTCAACAGACACTCACAGGAACACTACTGGTGAGGTGGACAGGTCAGAGTTCACCAGCTGAGGTCAAAATACAATGTCAGTACAGTGCTACAGGTTCACAGTTTAGATCCATATACAGTGAGCCTTCAAAAGTCACAATTCAGGGTAAGAAGACTATTTGAATGGTTGTAAACAATGTACTGTTGTGGCATTTTACTATGTTCCTCTTAGTATATTTTATCATACTGTGTGTTGTTATATGCTATTACATGAAACAATCAAGGAATATATTATCTCCTTAATTTCCCATACTGTCGCTGCATGAGGTAATGGACTCAAGATCCTTAAGTGTGAAGTAACAAGGAGGGACTAGGCTATCAGTACATTTCTCAAAACCACAAAATGCTAAATGCTAAATTCCCCTATTCTTACAGACACTCCTCAGCTGACAGTGAATTCTACAGTCATCAGAGAGACAGAATCAGTTCAGCTGAGTTGTGACACTCCTCCATCTCTCCATGTGTCTAACTGTTACTTCTACATAGAGGTGGGGAAGAATCTTCCAGACTCATTGTGTACGCAGACAATAACAGGAACTGAGCTGCTGAAGAGGGCAGGTCCAACATTTCCAGCTTTGGTCAAAGTGAAGTGTTACTATGTTGTAGGGAAGTCTCACACATCTCCTTTTAGTAACCCTGTCTCAGTCACTGTTCAGGGTAAGTAGGTGGTTTATAAAATTATACACTTCACTGTTATACCGTATTAATTATGCTCGTTCTGAAAATGAGATATTTTGTCGTATTTCCTAAATGTCTTCATTTCACATAATGATAGGATTTACTGTACTTTGTACAAACATAAATGCTGACATAGTTGAACATTGTATTAATGGATTTTCCATACTGTTAGTATGTATGGATTACCTATAATGTTTTTTAAATGCAACTTTCAAAGAGACACACCTCCTCCCAGGCTGACAGTCAGTTCTACAGTCATCAGAGGGAGAGACTCAGTTCAGCTGAGCTGTCAGACTCCTCCATCTGTCTCTGTGTCTCACTGTTACTTCTACACAGAAGGGAGAGATCTTAAACCCTCACCCTGTACGAAGTCACTCACGGGACTGAGCTGCTCTCGTGGTCAGGTCAAAGTTCATCTGCTGAGATCAAACTGAGATGTTTTTACACAGTAGAAACTCACTTTCCATCGATGCAAAGTGGTTCTGTTTCTCTTACTATTCCCACGGAAAACAACCACAGAGACAGGCCAAAGTACAATCAAAGGTTCTTTTATAAACTCAGCTTTACATAGTAATACACAGTATCAGTACGGCCCTATTAGAAACGTATAAATAGGCTGGGATTTAGGGCTGTAGGCTTACTAGAAGCAACGGGCCAAACTAACACAGCAGTTGATTCCCGATCGGTGGCCAATGTTCATTCGGGTCCTTCTGAGCAGGGTTTGTTCGTTCAGAGAGGTGCAGCGAGTCGGTCGAGAGGTCCCTTGTTCAGCTCCTTTTAACTCTAGTTCTGGGGCGTGTTTAGCAATTAGTTTAGGGAGGGAGGAGGTGATAGAGAATCGTCTCAATGTCACTTTAGTCCATGTTAATCTGTGGAATCACAGCACACCATACAAAAATAGTCCATGCGATTCAATTTGATTTCACACGTGAGAATGTAAGGAATTAAGTGAAAGGCAATCATTGTAAACACACAGCACACATGATGAAATGGGACTCATAAATAGGCATGATATCAAATAAGACATGCTGATATGTAATATAAAGAGAATGCAGGCTCTAGTTTACTAAGAGTCAGTGTCACTTGTGACATATACATTCAAATAGAGTGATGCAAATAAGAGTCTCTGTCCTTTCCTAACAGATCCAAAACCAGACATTACAGTCCATTTTGATGTGTACTTCAACGTCATCTGTTTGATTCCTGGATCCGTCAGTCCTGACACCACCTGTAACCTGTATGTTGGAGAGGAGAGTCAGCCATCCTTCACAGCAAAGATCAAGAAGAGAAAAGCCTCCTCAGCATCCAAACAGCCGTTCTGTCAATTCACTCCAAAACATAGTGATCTGATCAGTCGTCTTCAGTCAGTGAGGAATAAGGAGGTGAGCTGTGACTACAGAGTGGGCTCAGGACCAAACTCTCTCTCTCCACGCAGTGATGGGTACAGCTTTACAGGTGAGTCATTATCTAAACAAATCTATCAGGGCTGCAGGTCTTCATGATCTGACTCACTTTGATTTTAGCATCTTCTTAGTATGACTATATTCATTCTGACCAACAAACTAAATACCACATTTCAATCCCAAATGATTTCAGATCTGGTGGGATTTCACATCAGTGATCCAGCAACTATACAGACACCTTCTATAGCAGGTAGGCTACACATTTGTGCTTTTATAGTGGCGCTGCTGTTATTTTAAAGCAAAGCAAGTTTCAGCAGTAAGAATAGTTGTGTTCATGTGTAAATGAAGCTGTTCCGTTAGATAATTAAGCTGTTCTGTAGATATGACACCAGCCTCAACACCAATGTCTGGGATCATCAGCACAAGTAATAGAATGTCTGTGTTCATCTAGTGGAGTGTTTAGATCGTATCTATGCTCTGTTATACTTCTGCTGTTAGATAACATGGTGACTTCATTCTAGGAAGCTGTCAACAACAGTCAGCACCTTATCTGTCCTGAAAGACTTTATCACCTTATGAATTGGTCTTATCATCTCTATAATGAGAAATATATTCTACCAGGGCTAGAAGCAATCTGTCCGTAGTGATTTTTATAGTATTACTTTGCCATTTTGAAAAGACAAGTCATAAAGGTATTTCAAAAGGCCAACAACACCATGATAATCATTAATACAATCATTCATAAAATGCTACATTTACATTTACGTCATTTAGCAGACGCCCTTATCCAGAGCGACTTACAAATTGGTGCATTCACCTTATGATATCCAGTGGAACAACCACTTCAATAGTACATCTATATCTTTTTTTTGGGGGGGGGGTTTAGAAGGATTACTTTGTCCTATCCCAGGTATTCCTTAAAGAGGTGCGGTTTCAGGTGTCTCCGGAAGGTGGTGATTGACTCCGCTGTCCTGGCGTCGTGAGGGAGCTTGTTCCACCATTGGGGTGCCAGAGCAGCGAACAGTTTTGACTGGGCTGGGCGGGAACTGTGCTTCCGCAGAGGTAGGGAGGCGAACAGACCAGAGGTGGATGAACGCAGTGCCCTTTGGGTGTAGGGACTGATCAGATCCTGATGTACGGAGGTGCCGTTCCCCTCACAGCTCCGTAGGCAAGCACCATGGTCTTGTAGCAGATGCGAGCTTCAACTGGAAGCCAGTGGAGTGTGCGGAGGAGCGGGGTGACGTGAGAGAACTTGGGAAGGTTGAACACCAGACGGGCTGCGGCGTTCTGGATGAGTTGTAGGGGTTTAATGGCACAGGCAGGGAGCCCCGCCAGCAGCGAGTTGCAGTAATCCAGACGGGTGATGACAAGTGCCTGGATTAGGACCTGAGCCGCTTCCTGTGTATGGCAGGGTCGTACTCTGCGAATGTTGTAGAGCATGAACCTACAGGATTGGGTCACCGCCTTGATGTTAGCGGAGAACGACAGGGTGTTGTCCAGGGTCACGCCAAGGCTCTTAGCACTCTGGGAGGAGGACACAGTGGAATTGTCAACCAGGATGGCGAGATCATGGAACGGGCAGTACTCCCCCGGGAGGAAGAGCAGCTCCGTCTTGCCGAGGTTCAGCTTGAGGTGGTGATCCGTCATCCACACTGATATGTCTGCCAGACATGCAGAGATGCGATTCGCCACCTTGTTATCAGAAGGGGGAAAGGAGAAGATTAATTGTGTGTCGTCTGCTTAGCAATGATAGGAGAGACCATGTGAGGATATGACAGAGCCAAGTGACTTGGTGTATAGCGAGAATAGGAGAGGGCCTAGAACTGAGCCCTGGGGGACACCAGTGGTGAGAGCATGTGGTGCAGAGACGGATTCTCGCCACGCCACCTGGTAGGAGCGACCTGTCAGGTAGGATGCAATTCAAGAGTGAGCCGCGCTGGAGATGCCCAACTCGGAGAGAGTGGAGAGGAGGATCTGATGGTTCACAGTATCAAAGGCAGCAGATAGGTCTAGAAGGATGAGAGCAGAGGAGAGAGAGTTAGCTTTAGCAGTGCAGGGAAACACATGTTTGTAAGGAAATCTGAAACATGTGACCAGAACTGGGACACCACAGGACATTCCCAAAACATTAGTGTTCCAACAGTATTCATACGGCATCTATCACATATTGGAGTAGGAATCAGCTTCATCTTAAAACGTCTAAATGAGGTTGCATAACTTCTATGTCTAAGCTTATAATGTATAAGCTGGTGTGCTGGGTTTTTAGAGGTAACAGATACATTTTCCCAAACGGTATCCCAGTTCAGGTTGTGCCCCAGCCCCGCATTTCACGGTTCCATACTAGAGTGACACCCAATGTAGAGCATTTAACAGACAGCAGGCAATCATAAGTGGCAGAGACCATTCTAGAAGTTAATGAAGGGAATATCCATGTAAGCATTATGTGGGATGTTAACGGGGCATCCCATGGTTCACCATAAGCTTTTAAGGGTCTGGGTTTTAATAATAATATGCCAAATTATGAAATTGGGAACACTTCATCTTTCTACTGACTGAGTTGTGTTGTTCTCTATCAGAAATAATGAATACCTTTCTTCTTGTGTAATCAGATACAGAATTCACTTGTATTACTTTCCAGCAGTTTCAACTGTTACTTCTACTTTGACCCCTGACATCACAGTGAGACCAACTAGTAAGTATCCTTTACTTTGCAATTACATTTTTCACTAAAGCTCCAACAGGTTTACTCATAGACTTATTCATAGCTGCTTGTACGCTAAATTGTTCTACCTTTCTTAGATATGAATGTTGCCGGAGGGGATGGCTGCTGTTTTACGGGTTCCTAACCAATTGTGCTATTCTGGCAGTTTTTTTTGCGTTGTTTGTAATTTGTTTTGTACATAATGTTTCTGCCACCATCTCTTATGACCGAAAAGAGCTTCTGGACATCAGAACAGCTGTCATAGGGGTCGTGGAATGGAGACCAAGGCGCAGCGTGTTTAGTGCTCATCTTTTACTTTTAATGAAGGCACTTCTCAAAGAAAAAACAAACGACAGCCAAACAGTTCTGTCAGGTATACTAACAAACTAAACAGAAAGCAACCACCCACAAAACCCAAAGGAAAACTGGCTGCCTAAGTATGCCTTTCAATCAGAGACAACGAAAGACACCTGCCTCTGATTGGAAACCATACTCGGCCAAACATGGAAAACGAAACATAGAATTAGAAAACTAGAACAAATTCCCCTAGAAAACCCCCCCCACACAAAACAACCCCCCTGCCATGCCCTGACCATACTACTATGGCAAATGACCCTTTTTATTAGTCAGGACGTGACAACAGCAATTACTCGCTGGGCGACGATTTCTTCTTAATGAATTGAAGGAAAAAGATTTACGTCTCTTCACAGACCAGGCCCAAAGCCCCGTCATTTGCATGAAGAGGAGACGCCGATAGAGGGGTCGCAGATCCTGATGCTTGGTGAGAATTTGTCTGCAAGTTGATTATCCTGCTTTACCATCCGTATCTTATGTTTCACCGAGTCATGGCTGAACGAGGACATGGATCATATACAGTTGGCTGGGTTGTCCGTGCATCGGTAAGACAGAACAATAAACCTCCAGTAAGACGAGGGGTGGTGGTCTGTGTCTATTTGTCAATAACAACTGGTGCGCAATCTCTAATATTAAGGAAGTCTAGAGGTTTTGCTCGCCTGAGCTAGAATGTCTCATGATAAGCTGTAGACCACACTATTTACCAATAGAGTTTATCTATATTTTTCGCAGCTGTCTGTTTACCACCACAAACGGCAGGCACTGAGACCGCACTCAACGAGCTGTATAAGGCCATAAGCAAACATGAGAATGCTCATCCAGAAGCGGCGCGCCTAGTGGCTGGGGACTTTAATGCAGGAAAACTTAAATCCATTTTACCTAATTTGTACCAGGATGTGAAATGTGCAACCAGAGGAAAAAAATCTCTAGACCACTTTCACTCCACACACAGAGATGTGTACAAATCACTCCCTCGCCCTCCATTTGGCAAATCTGACCATAATTCTATCCTCCTGATTCCTGCTAACAAGCAAAAACTCAAGCAGGACTTACCAGTTACTTGCTCATTACGGAAGTGGTCAGATGACACACTTGCTAAGCTACAGGACTGTTTTGCTAGTACAGACTGGAATATGTTTTGGGATTCATCCGATGGCATTGAGGAGTATACGTCAACCAGAAGCCATGGATTACAGGCAACATCCTCACTGAGCAAAAAGCTAGAGCTGCCGCTTTCAAGGAGAGGGACACTTATCCGGATGCTTATAAGAAATCCTGCTACGCCCTCAGACGAAACATTAGACAGGCAAAGAATTAATACAGGGCTAAGATTGAATCCTACTACACTGGCTCTGACGCTCGTCGGATGTGACAAGGCTTGCAAACTTTCATGGATCACAAAGGGAAACCCAACCGTGAGCTGCCCAGTGACGAAAGCCTACCAAACGAGCTAAATGCTTTCTATGCTTGCATCAAGGCAAGCAACGCTAAACCATGCATGAGATCACCATTCTGTTTCGTACGACTGTGAGAACACGCTCTCCTTAGCCGATGTGAGTAAGACCTTTAAACAGGTCAACTTTCACAAGGCCGCAGGGCCAGACGGATTACAAGGACACATACTGAGAGCATGCACTGACCAACTGGCAAGTGTCTTCACTGACATTTTCAACCTCTCCCTGACTGAGTCTGTAATACCGACATGTTTCAAGCAGACCACCATAGTCCCTGTGCCCAAGAACGCCAAGGTAACCTGCCTAAATGACTACTGGCCTGTAGCACTCACATCTGTAGCCATGAAGTGCTTTCAAAGGTTGGTCATGGCTCACATCAACACCATCATCCCAGAAACTCTAGAACCCACTACAATTCACATACCGCCCCAGCAGATCCACAAATGACGCAATCGTTATTGGTCTCAGCATTCAACACCATAGTTCCCCTTAAAGCTCATCACTAAGCTAAGTACCCAGGGCCTAAAATCCTCCCTCTTCAACTGGATCCTGGACTTCCTGACGGGCCGCCCCCAGGTTGTAAGGGTAGGCAACAACAAAATCTGCCTCACTGATCCTCAACACAGGGGCCCGTCAGGGCTTTGTGTTAAGTCCCCTTGTGTACTACCTGTTCACCCACGACTGCGTGGTCATGCACGTCTACAACACCATCATTAAGTTTTCCGACAACACAATGGTGGTAGGACTGATCACCGACAACGATGAGAAAGCCCATAGGGAGGAGGTCAGATACCTGGCAGTGTGATGCCAGGACAGCAAGCGCTCCCTCAGCACGCCCCCCATTCACATCGACGGGGCTGTAGTGTAAGCGGGTTTGAGAGCTTCAACTTCCTTGATGTCCACATCACTTACAAACTATCATGGTCCAAACACACCAAGACAGTTGTGAAGAAGGCATGACAATGCTTATCCCCTCTCAGGAGACTGAAAAGATTTGGCATGGGTCATCAGATCCTCAAAAAGTTATACAGCTGCACCATCGAGAGCATCCTGACTGATTGCATCACCGCTTGGTATGGCAACTGCTCGGCATCAGACCTCAGAGGGTAGTGCGTACGGCCCAGTACATCACTGGGGACAAGCTTCCTGCCATCCAGGACATCTATACTAGGCGGGGTCAGAGGAAGGCCCTAAAAATTGTCAAAGACTCCAGCCACCCAAGTCATAAACTGTTCTCTCTGCTACTGCATGGCAAGTGGTACCGGATTGCCAAGTTTAGGTCCAAAAGGCTCCTTAACAGCTTCTACCCCCAAGCTATAAGACTGCTAAAGACTTAATCAAATGGCTAACCAGACTATTTGCATTGACTTCCATTTTTATTCTGCTGCTACTCGTTGTTTATTACCAATGCATAGTCACTTTACACCTTCCTACATATACATATTACCTGAATTACCTCCTGTATATAGCCTCGTTATTTTATTGTGTTACTTTTTGAAACGTTTTCTTTATTTAATTAATTTAATTATTTATAAAAAAAGCAAATATTTTATATTTTAAATAAACTGCATTGTTGAAAGTAAGAGTTTCATGGTAAGGTTGTATTGTAACACCTGTTATTTTATTTGATATGAAACAAATGTACATTTCTCTTCTCATCTCTTCTCACCAGGTTTGACCTCTCCTTTGGCACCCAGCACAGCAGTGAATCCTACATCAGGTGTGTTGGTCATCTTTAGTTAGTAAAACTGAAAAAACATGGACTTATTTTATCTTACCCAGGTCTTTGTATTCTTTTCTCATCACAAATGTGCCTAATTACTAGAAAAGATGTTGATATTGGATTGATTAAATCATCCCATTAAGATACCTTATTGTATAACCAGATCCAATGACTTTGCTTTGCACCAGATTTGACTGTTAGTCCTACTTTGACAACTGACACAACAAAGAGTCGAACTGAAAGTGAGTATGTCCACACGATTTCTGTTTATTGGTGTTGACTAAGTTGGGATGTGTGTTAACTGTTAACAGCTTCTTCCCCTGAGCCGTAAGACTGCTAAACAGTTAATCAAATTGCTAACCAGACTATTTGCATTGACCTCCTTTTTTATTCTGCTGCTCACTGTTCATTACCTATGTATAGTCATTTTTCATCTTCCTACATATACATATTACCTGAATTACCTCCTATATATAGTCTTATTAATGTTATTTTATTGTGTTGCTTTTTTAAATGTTTTTTTAATTTTATTTGTTTAGAACTTTTTTAGCAAATATTTTCTTACTTAAAAAAACGGAATTGTTGAAAGTAAGTGTTTCATGGTAAGGTTGTATTGTAACACCTGTTGTATTCGGCGCATGTGACAAAAACCATTTTATTTTATTTGATATGAAACAAATTTACATTTCTCTTCTCATCTCTTCTCACCAGGTTTGACCTCTCCTTTGGCCCCCATCACAGTAGTGAAGCCTACATCAGGTGTGTTGGTCATCTTTAGTTAGTAAAACTGAAAAAGATTGACTTATATTATCTTACCTAGGTATTTGTATACATTTTTTCATCACAAATGTGCCTAATTACAAGAAAACAGGTTGATATTGGATTGATTAAATCATCCCATTAAGATACCTTATTGTATAACCAGATCCAATGACTTTGCTTTGCACCAGATTTGACTGTTAGTCCTACTTTGACAACTGACACAACAAAGAGTCCAACTGAAAGTGAGTTTGGCCACACGATTTTTGTTTATTGGTGTTTAGTAAGTCGTGATGTGTGTTAACTGTTAACAAACCGTCTCTATCTTGTATGTGAACAGGAGGTCAAAGCTCCACAGACAGTGTTGTGAATTCAAACAGTCAAAAAAGAGTTTTGGGTAAGTGTCCTTATTTAGTAATCCCACAGCAAAAATACACTTGTCTTTTCCTGCTAGCTCTGACCTTGCTGATAACTACTTTGTTGAGGGAAAATGTACTTGTGATTGTGATATGTTGTTGCCTCACCAAGCTATCTTAAGATGAATGCACTAATGTAAGTCGCTCTGGATTAAGAGCCTCTGCTAAATGACTTGTTGTGGAAATGTCCATCAGTGGCACCTGAAGTCAATATTAAATTAATCATTCTTTATTATCAGCAAGCTGGAGAGGTTCCAACAAACTTAATGTACCATAGTAAACGTTGGTCGGGAGCTCCGCCGGAGAAGTCCCATTAGTTCTCTTATATAGTGCTTAACCTGTCTGGGCTAGGGGGCAGGATTTTCACGGCCGGATGAAAAACGTACCCAATTTAAACAGGTTACTACTCTGGCCCAGAAACTAGAATATGCATATTATTAGATTTGGATAAAACACTCTGAAGTTTCTAAAACTGTTTGAATGGTGTCTGTGAGTATAACAGAACTCATATGGCAGGCAAAAACCTGAGAAAAATTCAAGCAGGAAGTGGAGTCTGAGAATTGTAGTTCTTCTTTTGATTCTCTATCGAAGCTACAGTGTCTGTGGGGTGATGTTGCACTTCCTAAGGCTTCCATTGGCTGTCTCTAGCCCTCAGAAAGTGGTTTGAGCATTCTCCTGTCACTGGGCAGATAATAGGAGCTCAGTTACTGAGTGGTCTGCCTGGCAACAAAGGGATTGGATATGCGCGGTCACGCGAGCACGCCGTTCCTTCTTTTTCTTCTTGAATGAATATGCTATTGTCCGGTTGGAATATTATCGCAATTTTACGTAAAAAATACCATAAAGATTGATTTTAAACAGCGTTTGACATGCTTCTAAGTACGGTAATGGAACATTTTGACCTTTTGTCTCTCGTTCTGCGCTCGCGCGTTATGCCTTTGGATAAGTGATCTGTAGGCACGAACATAATCGAGGTATTTGTACATAAATATTGATTATTTATTACAAAAACAAAATTTCTTGTGGAAGTAGCAGTCCTGGTAGTGCATTCTGACAAAGGTCAGCAAAGGTAAGAGAATATTTCTAATACTAATTCTGAGTTTAGGTTGCCCCGAACTTGGCAGGTGTCTGAATAGCTCACCGTGATGGCTGAGCTATGTACTCAGAATATTGAAAAATGTGCTTTCTCTGTAAAGCTATTTTAAAATCTGACACAACGGTTGCATCCAGGGGTAGTCTATCTATAATTCTTTAAATAATTTTCATATATTTTGTCAACGTTTTTATGATGAGTATTTTTGTAAATTGATGTGCACATTTACCGGACGTTTTGGTGGGAATACATTTTCAGAACATCATGCTCCAATGTAAAATGCTGTTTTTGGATATAAATATGAACTTTATTGAACAAAACATACATGTATTGTGTAACATAATGTCCTAGGAGTGTCATCTGATGAAGATTGTCAAAGGTTAGTGTTTCATTTAGCTGTGTTTTGGGTTTTATTGACACATGTCCTTGCTTGGAAAATGGCTGTGTGATTATTTTTGTCTATGTACTCTCCTAACATAATCTAATGTTTTGCTTTCGCTGTAAAGCCTTTTTGAAATCGGACAATGTGGTTACATCAAGGAGAAGTGTATCTTTAAAATGGTGTAAAATAGTTGTATGTTTGAGAAAGTTGAATTATGACATTTTGTTGTTTTTGAATTTGCCGCCCTGATATTTCCCTGGCTGTGTCCCGCAGGTGGGACGCTAGCGTCCCACATAGCCCATAGAAGTTAAACAGACAAGTTATATTTGCAATATTTAGTTTATTTCTTATTCATAATTAATTCATCATTAACGTTTGGTTCATGCATGAGACCAACCAATACCTCACGAGGCTTCTTCTCTTCAAGCTGAGACCTTGAAACTGAGACACCCCTTTCGGTTTTCAAAACAATGTTCTTGGTGCACTGCCAAATTACTTATACTGATAGTGAGGATTCCTCCCAGTCACGATCAATCAGTCACTTGCTTGAACCCAGTCGAATTAGTTATTAGAAAAGCACAAACATAACATATTCATTCACAGACTCACATTTAAAATGTTTAGCTAACTAGCTGTCCTTTCTCACATATATGTAAACGGAAACGTTTACCAAGACTAATAATAATGTGGTATTCTAACACCTGTCGACCATTGAAGTATTTACATTTGGATTAAGAGCTAATGAACTCTTCTGATGACATCATGTCACCAAACAGCGGTGCAATTATGGCAGACAGCAGTGGGTATGGCTTCTGGAGTGGGCGTGTTCCTGATGGGATTGACAGCTGTCTATCTCTGCAGGAGGAGCAGTGAGTACTTCTGATTCTGCATAACAAATCATTTGCAAACATTTTCCTTCTCATTAATGTAAGTGCCTTTGACATGGGTTAATCTTTCAACTCCTTTTGGTGATATTGTGTAGTGTAGGCTATATTCAATATCATTCATTTAGCCTAATTTGTTTTTCAGAGAAAACCAATTCTCAGAGGTAAGAATTCCCCTTTGTGAATATGATGCAGATTGTATCAACCTTTAGTTCTGTATTGTCCATGATGAGATGTTCTTACCACAACCTTCTTATACTTTTATGTTGTACAGACCTACAGCCAGACAGGATGATCACAGCCAATGTATGTTCCAAACAAAATACATCAAACACTGCACACACTACTAACACAACTACACACATGCATGTACAAACACATATTCAAATTTCATTTTCATATAGTTTCTGTTGTTGGTGATTTGGTGATGGGAGCTATGAGCAGTGCAGCCATGTTGGATTCAAGGGATGCTGGGATCTATTCTCTCATCACCTCTGTACCGTCCACGTTTTTGCCCTCAGGTGAGTTTGTAACAGAATGTCTTCTATCCCCGTCTTCCTGACCTGGGATGTGAATTTGGGACCCTCAGCACAATAACACTTAATCACTCAATGCCAACCATACTAACTTACATTTTTTAACCAGAGCATCTTGAAAGCGTGAGAACAGAGCTGTAAGTCTCCAGGGTGGTTTGAGTCAGGAGGAGAAGCGTGAAGTGACATCAAGCCCTGTTATTTTCACTTCTTCTGCCCCCCCCCCCCCCACACACACACACACACACACAGACACACAACCTCTTACTTTGTCTCTCTCTGTGAGATACAGGTCCTGTGCAGGTATCTAGAAATGAAGATGTAAGTACAGTAAAAATAATAACCTTGGATATAGATACATACTTGTTTTCGGAAAGACAGTCTGAGGGATAATAAGGACCTTTCTCTCTCTCTTTCCTCCAGGCTGATTCAGAGAATACAGGGATCTACAGCCTGATCACTTCTGTACCATCCACATCTGTACCACCAGGTTTGTCTATTTAACTCTATCCCATATATTCATATCATGTAGGGCTTTCTATAGGACTCAAAGTTGTTTAGGCTTGGATGTTGGTCTGAGGTAGTCATATCAGTAAGCATGTATGTATATAAGTTATACATAAGATAATGTGTTAGAGCATGAGAATAGAGCTGTACGTCTACAGGATGGTTTGAGTCAGGAGGAGAAGTGTGAAGGGACATTAAGCACAGCAAAGTGACATGCAGAACCACACCCACACTGACACGTACACACTCACTCACTCACTCACTCACTCACTCACTCACTCACTCACTCACTCACTCACTCACTCAGGCTCCTTCTGTGTTGTACAGGTACTTTTGAAGAAAATGGGAAGTCATCTGAAAATGATAATGTAAGTTCAAAATCACTCACTGTATTTGGTGATTGTGAACGACTCTCAGTTTCAGATTGATGTTACATCCTTTTAAGTTACATTACATTTACAGTACTGTAGAATAAAAGGACTGAAGTTAAACTGTCTGTTTATTTTCTCTAGTCTGATACGTACCACGTATACAGCTCAATCCCCGACAGACCAGAAACCTCAGCCCAGCCTGATGGGTTGTACAGTCTTCTGCAGACACACTGAAACTACACCACTGGCTTTCTGTATGTCTTACAGAAATACTCTTTCTTTCAGGATGTCCTTTAATTATCACACATCATGTTACTGTAAATAAGTATCTAATACATCTACCGCAGTGCCGTTTCTATCTGTAAGCGACATACAGTAAGCAGCCGCTAGAGGCCCCTCCCCCCTCCAGAAAAAAACGTAGGATAGTAGAAAACACAACGTGCAGTTTAGAAATGTGGTTCTGCATCAGCAGTTTTATCTTGTTATGTCAATCACTGACAGTCACTCAATTATCCCGTCAGCTAAGATTTTATAGATTCCTAGGCAAGTTAGTCTCGCCAGCTATCTAAGCCTTGTAGTAATGGCCAAATTAATGCCCAGGGGCCCTGACCTCCAGGGGGCCCCCAAACATTTTGTTAGTCACTCTCACTCAGATATCAAATGAACATGGAATAGGTCATGGCAAAATGCGTAGAATTGTAGGAAATTAGCTTTTAAACTGAATTGTATTATTTCAACGACAATGGCACAATGTGTTGAATTTCAGGAAATTTGCTTAATAACTTCAATGTTCTCTCCGCCCCATGGCAAAATGAGTAGAATTGCAGGACATTAATTTTACACCTCCAAATGTTTCTCTCCGCTGCCACGAGTGGGACCACTAAAATGTTTTGTCGGCAAGGTGGGCAAATCTCGCTTAGGGCCCCCAAAATGCTTGGAACTGCCTTAATTTACTGTATCACACATGGACACCTGGCTAATGTTACATACCTATCCATAATGTCTGTTAATGTGTTAGTATTTTTATTTGGGGATTTTGGAGGGGTCCGGGGCATACTCCCCTTTAAACATTTTTAAGTAAATGCCCAAGAAAATATATACTGCATTTATATCTATTCTGTCATCGGTGTGATGTCTCCTTCCATAACGGTTTGATACAATTTACTCAATAAAATATATTTGTGATCAAAATCGATAGATACAGACAATTTAAAATAAATAAATATATAACATATTCACACATAATGCAAAAAACAGGTAAATAGGAAATTAAGATAAATTAAGTCATTAAGATCCAAGTGGTATTGCTAAGACATTTTTCTTGGAGAAATTCATCTTGCGTTGAAATATGCTTAAAAAAAAGTCTAATGTTATTTTAACAATTTTTGCGGCAAAAGTTAGCAAACCCCAAAAGCCTGATCTTATAGCAAAAGTATTGATATTGACATTGCCCACATACTTTGATACAAGCTACAAAATATAACATTTCGGTTTTAAAAATGTTTACATTGTTGGCAACATCAGATCATCAAAACTGAAAAATATAGATTTCCTAAATGTTATTCAAATCTCCCAATTTCTCCATGTTTACTTGTTAACTTGTTATTTTCCAAGTTCACAGTTGAATTTCAACTTACTCAGCACCTCAGTCGCTCCTTCAATGTGCAGTGTTTTAGACACATTCTAGCCTTGAAGTCCAATGACTGCGGAGTGGTTTAGATGTAAATGGTGTGAGAACACAACTTCATTACATTTTTTTCCAATTAATATTAGCTTACATTCTGTTTCGATGCACACCTGAGCCCAGCGGTCAGGATGGTCGATTATGCTATGGGGGATGGCTTTGTTTGTTGAAAAAGGGGTGGCTCTCCCCTCACCTCCCATACACACTGTACATATATTTTTTTATTGTGTTATTGACTGAATGTTTGTTTATGTGTAACTCTGTTGTTGTTTTATCTTGGCCAGGTTGCAGTTGTAAATGAGAACTTGTTCTCAACTGTCACAAGTATCTTCGTCTTCTGACGATATAACGAAATCATCGTCGGAAAAGGATGACCAATACGCAGCAGAGTCGATATATTCCATCTTGAACATTTAATTAAATCAACACGAATACAAAAACAATAAACAAGAAAACGAACGATAAACTGACAGTCTGCAAAGCATAGGCTCAACACAGAACAATCACCCACAAATACCAAACACAAACACACCCTACTATATGGGACTCTCAATCAAAGGCAGATAGACAACACCTGCCTTCAACTGAGAGTCCCAACCCCAATTAACCAAACATAGACATACACTCACTAGACTCCACATAGAAATACCTAAACATAAACCAAAACCCGGAATTACTAAATCAAACACCCTTTTAACAAAACACACCACCCTGAACTACATAAAACAAATACCCTCTGCCACGTCCTGACCAAACTACAAAACAATTAATCTTATACTGGCCAGGACGTGACATCAACTGGCCTACCTGGTTAAATATATGTGAAATAAAATAAAATAAAACATAAATCCCTCTTCTATAAGACCTTTAAGGTACAGCAAATACAAATCCTATGTTTTTTTCTCCATTTGAAATGCTCTCTTCTGTAAAACAAAAAAGTAAGCAGAATAAATTGACTTTGACCATTCCCTCATCTTTGTTAGTATTTTATATGATTTGATTTTGATCTTGATTATTCAAGATAATGCAACAACTATGTACTGTTGTCTATGTCACCTTTATCTGGCCATTGGTGAAGACCAATGTGCTATTTTCCTTAAATGTTTCTTTCAGTCCATATACAGCGCATTCGGAAAGTATTCATACACCTTGACTTTTTCCACATTTTGTTACATTAAAGCCTTACTCTAAAATGGGTAAAATAGTCCCCCGCCCCCATTAAGCTACACACAATGCCCCATAATGACAAAGCAAAAACAGATTTTTAGACATAGGTTTTTAGACATAACACTGAAAATGATATTTAAATAACTATCCAGACCCATTACTCAGTACTTTGCTGAATCGCCTTTGGCAGCAATTACAGCCTCAAGTCTTCTTGGGTATGATGCTACAAGCTTGGCACACCTGTATTTGGAGAGTTTCTCCCATTCTTCTCTGCAGACCCTCTCAAGTTCTGTCAGGTTGGATGTGGAGCGTTGCTGCACAGCTATTTTCAGGGATCTCCAGAGATGTTTGATCGGGTTCAAGTCCGGGTTCTGGCAGGGCCACTCAAGGACATTCAAAGACTTGTCCCAAAGCCACTCCTGCGTTGTCTTCGCTGTGTGCTTAGGGTTGTTATCCTATTGGAAGGTAAACCTTCGCCCCAGTCTGAGGTCCTGAGTGCTCTGTTCTCATGTTTTCATCAAGGATCTCTCCTTACTTTGCTCTGTTCATCTTTCCCTCGATCCTGACTAGTCTCCCAGTCCCTGCTGCTGAAAACATCCCCACAGCATGATGTTGCCACCACCATGCTTCACCATAGAGATTGTGAAAGGTTTCCTCCAGACGTGATGCTTGGCATTCAGGCCAAAGACTTCAATCTTGGTTTCATCAGACCAAAGAATATTGGTTCTCATGGTCTGAGAGTCCTTAAGGTGCCATTTGGCAAGCTCTAAGAGGGCTGTCATGTGCCTTTTACTGAGGTGTGGCTTCCGTCTGGCCACTCTACCATAAAAGCCTGATTGGTGGAGTGCTGCAGAGATGGTTGTCCTTCTGGATGGTTCTCCCATCTCCATAGAGGAACTCTGCCAGAGTGACCATCGGGTTCTTGGTCACCTCCCGGACCAAGGCCCTTCTCCCCTGATTTTCCCAGAGACAGATAATTCTTAGTCCTGGACTAAAAATATTATTCAAAGGACAATTTACAGATGATCTGTATTGTGGTTGGTTCTACTGTGAGGGAGGCAAAGTGGCCTACATTCTCCTGATGCAGTCACAGACAGTCTACAGAACACATACCAACCAGTACATGTATGCTGTCACGTGTCCACATCTGCAAACAGGTGCACGAGTGCACACATGCACACGCACCCACACACACACACCACAGTAGGGTGGAAAGTTAGACGAGACACTTGCCGCATCCTGTCCTTCTGAAACTTCAGCCAATCATATTTCAGAGACTAGTTGTGTTGAGGAGATTGACAGAAGTACTGTTGAACCAAACCTCAGATACCAAACCTCAGATACTAACTGAAACTATTGAACTACTTTACCAGACAATTTTAGCAAGATATAAAAAACGAAACTAAATTCCCCCTCCAAAAACACCAATATGAGAAATGTATTCATGCTTCTGACCATTACAACGAGCATCTCACGAGTGATGAAACCCCACTTGTCATGCTATATTTCCATGGAAATGTTCAATGTAGTTGTTTACTGCTTATGTATCTGCATCTCTATCTTATTAAAACTTCTTGAGGCTACCTGGGACGTTAGCGTGCCACCTGTGGCGCACCCTATCAACAGCAGGTGCATTTCAAGAGCGGCAAATTTGAAACCAAATAAATGTACAAATTCAAATTTCTCAAACATACAACTAACTTACAGCCTTTGAAAGATAAACATCTTCTTAATCTAACCACGTTTACCGATTTCAAAAAGGTTTTACGGGGAAAGCATAAAGTTAGGTTATGTTAGGAGAGTACATTGACAATAGCTGTGTGCAATGCATTGTCGATTCAAAGACATGCGTCACCAAAACCATACAATCAGCTAAAATTATGCACTAACCTTTTACAATCTCCATCAGATGACACTCCTAGGACATTTTGTTAGACAATGCATGCATTTTTAGTTCTATCAAGTTCATATTTATATCTAAAAACAGTGTTTTACTATGGCGTTGATGTTCAGGAAATCGTTTCCCTCCAATACCGGCAGTCAAGTCATGACGACAAAATAATTAATTAATATTAGAAAACATTGCTAAAATATTATATTGTCATTCAAAGAATTATAGATTTACATCTCTTGAACGCAATGGACTTGTCAGATTTTAAATTAACCTTACTGGGAAATCACACTTTGCAATAATCTGAGCACTGCGCCAGAAAAATACGCATCGCGATACAGACTAACCGCCATGTTGGAGGAATCTAAAATCGAAAATACTATATAAATAATCCATTACCTTTGATTCTCTTCATCAGATGTCACTTCCAAAGAGTCCCAGGTCCATAACGAATGTAGTTTTGTTCAAAAAAGCTCATCATTTATGTCGAAAAACCTCCGTGTTGTAGCGCATGATCTAAGCCAGCCGGACTTCACTTCACTTCAAGAACGGAAAAAATATATTTCCGTTCGTTCAAACATGTCAAACGTTGTATCGCATAAATCATTAGGGCCTTTTTTAACCAGAACATGAATAAAATTCAAGGCGGACCATTGGGTTTTCTTTTAAAACGTTTCGGAATGAGAGTACCCACCATCAAATCGCGCGCCAGGGTGAATGATGGACCATCACGTTCCATGGCTCTTATTCGGTCAGATCTCACTGTAGAACACTCAAAACACTTTGTAAAGGCTGGGGACATCTTGTGGAAGCAATAGGAAGTGCCAGAATATAATTCACCCCCTTTGTTTTTCAATGGCATAGGCTCAAAGTCAATTCAACACATCAGGTATCCACTTCCTGTCAGAATCTGTCTCAGGGTTTTGCCTGCCAAATGAGTTCTGTTATACTCACAGACACCATTCAAACAGTTTTTGAAACTTTAGGGTGTTTTCTATCCATATATAATAAGTATATGCATATTGTAGTTACTGGGTAGGTGTAGGAGGCATTTAAAAATGGGCACATCTTTTTTCAAAAAAGTCTCAATACTGCCCCCTATACCCTAACAGGTTTAAGCTAATAACTAAAGTAGATAGGAAAAATATTGCCTCTAATGCACACTGTGGAGAGTCATATGGAGCCACAGCAAGACTGTTTCTTATTTCTTGCTTTTGGATGTTGGCAATATATACTGTAGTTGTACATGAAACCTGCTTTTTATTGTGCAGTGTAGTTAAAAAGAAAGCCTGAATAAATATAGTTATTTACTCTGACAGATAAGCAAATGGTTTTAGGAGCAGGAGACATTTACCTCCAATCACACCAGTTGATGGACTATCTTTGTGGTTTTCCTGTGAGCAGGCTCCTCGTCTTCCTCTCTATTAAAAGCATTCTCTCAGTCACAGACACGGTACTTATTATGTAGTTTGTGATAGTCTGTTTCTCTGAAACATTGCGTTATTCACCCCTGATCTGGCTCGTAACCTGTTTTTGATCATCCACCTTTGCTGTGAGTTATTCCTCTGATCCAACTCTTGCACTACTATCTATACACTGTATACAGCTATATCGTTGGTATTGAGAGTCTAATTTGATCAATTTGATCATATTTCATGTGGATATTGAGTATACAAAACATTAAGAACACATGGTCTTTCACCAATTTTATTAGATTTAGATGAAAAGTTGGGTGAAAAGAGATCAAATATTTTTTTCAAATCCAATCAGTTTTCCACATTGATTCAACGTAATCACATTGCATTTTTTGTTGAAATGATGTGGAAACAAAGTTGATTCAATCAGCTTTTGCCCAGTGGGTTGTTACTAACATGTTACTCGTGCAATTTCACTGATGTCAATCGATATAAATGTTAAATGTTTGTTCTCAAGAATAATATCCCCACCATGTTTTTCATTTCCTTTTCTTAGTCTCGAGTTTGGTCTCGATACCACATATTGAGTGTCTCGGTCTCGGATCCATTTTCACTCGGTCTTGACTTGGTCTTGGACAATGATGACTCTGAATTTCATCCTTAAACCAGTTGAGTATTTGGAGGTGGCAAAATGTTTTCTTTTGCAGTGACATTTGCTGTTTTGTACATGTAAACACTGATCCTGTGGAGCAGGGCTGCCCAACCCTCTTCCTGGAGATCTACTGTCCTGTAGGTTTTCAGTCCAACCCTAATTTAATGTATCTGATTCAGCTAGTTAAGGTCTTGTTGAGTAGCTAATTAGTAGAATCAGGTGTGTTAAATTAGGGTTGTACTGAAAACCCACAGGATGGTAGATCTCCAGGAAGAGGGTTGGGCAGCCCTGCTGTAGAGGGCCTATAAACTATTTCGGAAGTATGAAACCATCACAGTCAGAAAAGATGAGGAATTTTTCTGCAATGATCATGGAAATGAAATAGATGCCGATTTCTGATTATTTTAGAATCCAAAAATGAAATAAATAGGCCTAGATTTGAACTCTTCTCATTAAAGGCACATTATATTTAGCTACCTGTTTTTTATGTTATGAATAAGAGTATCATCGTATACTGAGTGTACAAAACATTCCTAATATTGAGTTGCATCCCCTATTTCCCTCAGAGCAGCCTCAATTCGTTGGAGCATGGACTCCACAAGGTGTGGAAAGCGTTCCACAGGGATGCTGGCCCATGTTGACTCCAATGCTTCCCACAGTTATGTAAAGTTGTCTGGATGTCCTTTGGGTGGTGGATCATTCTTGATATACGTGGTAAACTACTGAGCATGAAAAACCCACCTTTCCCAGTCAGAGGATTACGGTAACCGCACAGTGTTACTCACACTAAATAACTTTATTTCCAGAGGACATATGAGATGGATGTGGTTCTGAACAGAGAATAATATGAATGAATATACTAATAAACATAGCATGAGAATGAATGAGAAACAGCACATGAGCAATAATAATATTAACTGTATAAGGAGATAGTGACATAAGCAAAGGACTGTATAATACACAGCATCAACTACTAGCAATAGTAACAACCAACAGTAAATGCAGAACTTTCAATAACAACATCACTCACTTCTGTCCACGCACTCCATCACTCTTGTCCACTTAGAGAGAGACTGAGGAGGCTCTGACCTGAGCAGGCAGAATGAGACTCAGGTGTCCTGCTCCCTAGCAACCTATTGGTGGCCTGGTAGCAGAGGTCACTGGGAGTTGGGGAGACAGTTTGTGATCGCCTAGTCTCTCTGGCAGCAAGTCCTCAACTGGCAGCTTCATTAAGTAGTACCCGCAAATCACGTTGAGACTGGTGTTTTGCGGGTACTATTTAATGAAGCTGCCAATTGAGGACTTGTGAGGCATCTGTTTCTTAAACTAGACACTCTAATGTACTTGTCCTCTTGCTCAGTTGTGCACCGGGGCCTACCACTCCTCTTTCTATTCTGATTAGAGCCAGTTTGCGCTGTTCTGTGAAGGGAGTAGTACACAGCATTGTATGAGATCTTCAGTTTCTTGGCAATTTCTCGCATGGAATAGCCTTCATTTCTCAGAACAAGTATAGACTGACCATTTTGAGCCTGTAATCGAACCCACAAATGCTGATACTCCGGTTACTCAACTAGTCTAAAGAAGGACAGTTTTATTCCTTCTTTAATCAGAACAACAGTTTTTAGCTGTGCTAACATAATTGCAAAAGGTTTTTAAATGATAAACTTGGATTAACTAACACAATGTGCTACTGGAACAAAGTAGTGATGGTTGCTGATAATGGGCCTCTGTACGCCTATGTAGATATTCCATAAAGATTCAGCTGTTTCCAGCTACAAATATCATTTACAACATTAACAATGTCTACACTGTATTTCTGATAAATTTCATGTTATTTTAATAGATTAAAAATGTGCTTTTCTTTCAAAAACAAGGACATTTCTGCTTGACCACAAACTTTTAAACGGTAGTGTATATCAGATCAGTGCCCTGTGGTTTGAGCATTGATGCATGTCAACCAGCTGGCATGGCTAGAACAGGAAGCAGGGGTGGGGGATGACTTGGCAGAAGCCCAACAAGAAGATGCAGAAATACGCCTTCTCCTCTAGCTTAAATGAAGTACAGTATAGGGGACAAGCACAGGGAGGTAGAGTAATCAAGCCTTAATCTGCGCCAGTATGGGATCAGCTTCAGGTGCAAGGGCTCCGCAAAGCTGTGGTGCCTACAGTTTTGGACATGAAACGTAGCACAACAACAGGGGGTCACTTAGGAGTGCAAAAGCTACAGGGGAAAGCCAAAGACCGTTTCGACTGGCCGGCGTGGTTTGACAATGTAGAAAAATGGTGTAAGAAGTGTGTGGACTGCGGCCGTCCTGTGCACCCCTAAACCCGTCTGTCACCTCTTGGCCATGTGAATGTATAGCAGTGGATATCTTGGGTCCCCTCACTAACACCGCCAACAGGAAAAGTACATCCTGGTAGACTGAGATCATATCTCAAAATGGACAGAGGAGTTTGTGGATGTGTTTAACATCCACAAATCTCGAACCTCTGCTTATCATCCCATTTACATTTACATTTAAGTCATTTAGCAGACGCTCTTATCCAGAGCGACTTACAAATTGGTGCATTCACCTTAAGATATCCAGTGTAACAACCACTTTACAATAGTGCATCTAAATCTTTTGGGGGGGGGGGGTTAGAAGGATTACTTTATCCTATCCCAGGTATTCCTTAAAGAGGTGGGGTTTCAGGTGTCTCCGGAAGGTGGTGATTGACTCCGCTGTCCTGGCGTCGTGAGGGAGCTTGTTCCACCATTGGGGTGCCAGAGCAGCGAACAGTTTTGACTGGGCTGAGCGGGAACTGTGCTTCCTCAGAGGTAGGGAGGCGAGCAGGCCAGAGGTGGATGAACGCAGTGCCCTTGTTTGGGTGTAGGGCCTGATCAGAGCCTGAAGGTACGGAGGTGCCATTCCCCTCACAGCTCCGTAGGCAAGCACCATGGACTTGTAGCGGATGCGAGCTTCAACTGGAAGCCAGTGGAGAGAGCGGAGGAGCGGGGTGACGTGAGAGAACTTGGGAAGGTTGAACACCAGACGGGCTGCGGCGTTCTGGATGAGTTGTAGGGGTTTAATGGCACAGGCAGGGAGCCCAGCCAACAGCGAGTTGCAGTAATCCAGACGGGAGATGACAAGTGCCTGGACTAGGACCTGCGCCGCTTCCTGTGTGAGGCAGGGTCGTACTCTGCGAATGTTGTAGAGCATGAACCTACAGGATCGGGTCACCGCCTTGATGTTAGTGGAGAACAACAGGGTGTTGTCCAGGGTCACGCCAAGGTTCTTAGCACTCTGGGAGGAGGACACAAGGGAGTTGTCAACCGTGATGGTGAGATCATGGAACGGGCAGTCCTTCCCGGGAGGAGGAGGAGCTCCGTCTTGCTGAGGTTCAGCTTGAGGTGGTGAGCCGTCATCCACACTGATATGTCTGCCAGACATGCAATTCGCCACCTGGTTATCAGAAGGGGGAAAGGAGAAGATTAATTGTGTGTCGTCTGTGTAGCAATGATAGGAGAGACCATGTGAGGATATGACCGAGCCAAGTGACTTGGTGTATAGTGAGAATAGTAGAGGGCCTAGGACAGAGCCCTGGGGGACACCAGTGGTGAGAGCACGTGGTGCGGAGACAGATTCTCGCCACGCCACCTGGTAGGAGCGACCTGTCAGGTAGGACGCAATCCAAGCGTGGGCCGCGCCGGAGATGCCCAGCTCGGAGAGGGTGGAGAGGAGGATCTGATGGTTCACTGTATCAAAGGCAGCAGATAGGTCTAGAAGGATGAGAGCAGAGGAGAGAGAGTTAGCTTTAGCTGTGCGGAGAGCCTCCGTGACACAGAGAAGAGCAGTCTCAGTTGAATGCCCAGTCTTGAAACCTGACTGATTAGGATCAAGAAGGTCATTCTGAGAGAGATAGCAGGAGAGCTGGCCAAGGACGGCACGTTCAAGAGTTTTGGAGAGAAAAGAAAGAAGGGATACTGGTCTGTAGTTGTTGATATCGGAGGGATCGAGTGTAGGTTTTTTCAGAAGGGGTGCAACTCTCGCTCTCTTGAAGACGGAAGGGACGTAGCCAGCGGTCAAGGATGAGTTGATGAGCGAGGTGAGGTAGGGGAGAAGGTCTCCGGAAATGGTCTGGAGAAGAGAGGAGGGGATAGGGTCAAGTGGGCAGGTTGTTGGGCGGCCGGCCGTCACGAGACGCGAGATTTCATCTGGAGAGAGAGGGGAGAAAGAGGTCAAAGCACAGGGTAGGGCAGTGTGAGCAGGACCAGCGGTGTCGTTTGGCTTAGCAAACGAGGATCGGATGTCATCAGCCTTCTTTTCAAAATGGTTGACGAAGTCATCCGCAGAGAGAGAGGAGGGGGGGAGGGGGAGGAGGATTCAGGAGGGAGGAGAAGGTAGCAAAGAGCTTCCTAGAGTTAGAGGCAGATGCTTGGAATTTAGAGTGGTAGAAAGTGGCTTTAGCAGCAGAGACAGAAGAGGAAAATGTAGAGAGGAGGGCGTGAAAGGATGCCAGGTCCGCAGGGAGGCGAGTTTTCCTCCATTTCCGCTCGGCTGCCCGGAGCCCTGTTCTGTGAGCTCGCAGTGAGTCGTCGAGCCACGGCGCAGGAGTGGAGGACCGAGCCGGCCTGGAGGATAGGGGACAGAGAAAATCGAAGGATGCAGAAAGGGAGGAGAGGAGGGTTGAGGAGGCAGAATCAGGAGATAGGTTGGGGAAGGTTTGAGCAGAGGGAAGAGATGATAGGATGGAAGAGGAGAGAGTAGCGGGAGAGAGAGAGCGAAGGTTGGGACGGCGCAATACCATCCGAGTAGGGGCAGAGTGAGAAGTGTTGGATGAGAGTGAGAGGGAAAAGGATACAAGGTAGTGGTCGGAGACTTGGAGGGGAGTTGCAATGAGATTAGTGGAAGAACAGCATCTAGTAAAGATGAGGTCAAGCGTATTGCCTGCCTTGTGAGTCGGGGGGGAAGGTGAGAGGGTGAGGTCAAAGGAGGAGAGGAGTGGAAAGAAGGAGGCAGAGAGGAATGAGTCAAAGGTAGACGTGGGGAGGTTAAAGTCACCCAGAACTGTGAGAGGTGAGCCATCCTCAGGGAAGGAACTTATAAAGGCATCAAGCTCATTGATGAACTCTCCAAGGGAACCTGGAGGGCGATAAATGATAAGGATGTTAAGCTTGAAAGGGCTGGTAACTGTGACAGCATGGAATTCAAATGAGGAGATAGACAGATGGGTCAGGGGAGAAAGAGAGAATGTCCACTTGGGAGAGATGAGGATTCCAGTGCCACCACCCCGCTGGCTCGATGCTCTAGGGGTATGCGAGAACACGTAGGCAGACGAGGAGAGAGCAGTAGGAGTAGCAGTGTTATCTGTGGTAATCCATGTTTCCGTCAGCGCCAGGAAGTCTAGGGACTGGAGGGTAGCATAGGCTGAGATGAACTCAGCCTTGTTGGAGACCTGGAACTCCACGTGGGTCGTGCGCGCTGGGACCACCAGGTTAGAGTGGCAGCGGCCACGAGGTGTGAAGCGTTTGTATGGCCTGGCAGAGGGGAGAGAACAGGGATAGCCAGACACATAGTTGACAAGCTAGAGAAGAGGCTACGCTAATGCAAAGGAGATTGGAATGACAAGTGGACTACACGTCTCGAATGTTCAGAAAGTTAAGCTTACGTTGCGAAAATCTTATTGACTAAAATGACGAAAATGCTAGCTAACTAACACAACACTACACTAATCAAGTCGTTCCGTTGTAATGTAATAGTTTCTACAGTGCTGCTAGTCGGTAGAGGTTGGCTATTATACAAAAGCAACTTTGTAGCTAGCTAACATAACATAACACTAATCAAGACGTTCCTTTGTAATGTATTTAGTTTCTACAATGCTGCTCGTCGGTAATAGTTGGCCGGGTATGGAACAATGGCGTCGCGGGGGACGGAAATAGCTGGCTAGCTAACCTAGCTAGCCTCGATAATTACTAAACTACACAATTATCAAGCTATGACAAAGACAGCTATGTAGCTAGCTAGCTAACACTGCACTAGTCAAATCGTTCCGTTGTAATGTAATAGTTTCTACAGTGCTGCTAGTCGGTAGAGGTTGGCTATTATACAAGAGTAACTTTGTAGCTAGCTAACATAACATAACACTAATCAAGACGTTCCTTTGTAACGTATTTAGTTTCTACAATGCTGCTCGTCGGTAATAGTTGGCTGGGTATGGAACAATCCCCAGTCAGATGGGTTGCTAGCGTGCATCTAGCACACGAGAGAGGTCATCTGACCTCCAGCATCCACAAGAGGGGTCTTCCGGTCTTCTTCAGCAATGTGAGGCGCCAGCAGTGTCTCCTTCAATGGGAGGGAGGTCAACGGGAGCCCAACTTTCTCGGGGAGCACGAGCAGTGCGAGACCGGAAGCCACTAGCGTGGTCCAAAGTTACCACATGGCTTCAAAGTGACTCAGGGACGGTCTTTTCCATCCAGGATTGGGGAAAGTGTGTTGAACTGGGATGTTCTTCTACCGTATGTCATGATGGTCTGTCGTAGTAGGGTTCATGCAAGTACCGGGTTCAACCCATTCAAAGTGCTGTTTGGTTAAGAAAATGTTCTTCTAGTCAATGTGATGCTTGACATAGATCACAGGAAAAAATGTACATCTGTCAGTGAATATGTATTGTGGCTGGATGACACTTTGTCTTCATTAGTGCGGTCAGTGAAAAGACACCAAGCTAATGCCTCCGGTCAGCAGAAAGCTAACTTTGATTTTCAGGCCAATTATCTATATTAATCTGTGGGTGAATTGGTTTGGGTTCGAAGTAAGGCTAAGAAGCGGGGGGTATGTCCTAAGTTACAGAGGTGTTACAAACACCCTTTCCAAGTGATAGAGCAGGTTGTAGATGTCCTGTGCCGTATAGAACTGGCAGAGAGAGGTCCTAAAACTGTGGTGCATTTCAAACAACTCAAACCCTTTGTTCCTTGTTCATTTGCAGAGACTCCGGTACGACCCGGCTGGGTGGGAGAGAGAGAGATTTCCTGCCCAACCTCGCAGGCCTTCCCGCCGACTGGAGGTCAACCCATGACCCAGTTGGGTTATCACAGGCCGGGGTTCCAGTCTTCTGTGGATTTTCCCGGAGAGAGGTTGTTCTGTTCTGCATCCAGGGCTGCTGTTGCCAGCTGCATCTAGCACACGATTGGGGTCAGCTGACCTCCAGCATCTACGAGATGGTACTTCCGGCATTCTTCAGCAACGGGAAGCACCAGCAGCATCTCTTTCAGTGGGAGGAAGGTCAACAGGAGCCCAACTGTCTCGGGGAGCATGACCAGTGCATGACTGGCAGCCACCAGCGTAGTCCAAAGTTACCACATGGCTTTGGAACAACTCAGCGACGGTCTTTTCCACCCAGGATGGGGATAGTGTGGTGAAGCTGTAGGACAGCTTGTAAGGGAAGATATCACTAAATCATGAACTAATTGCTCACAACTGTGCCTGCTTACAAGACTCTGACCAGAACTCGGAGAAACTGATATAAGGCAGAGCCGAGAGTGCCGGCAGGTCGTGGCAGGGGAGCTGTGCTTTGATTAACGCTGGACTTGTGGCCTTTGCAAGTATCTGCATTGCACTCACCTTAACAGAGGGAGGTTTTGGCCAGTTCTCCTTAACCGTTCGGACAAGTAAAAAATCTGTCTTACTTGTATGAAGGACAAGTGGCAGAAAAAGTTAATGTCAAGCCCTGCAGATAATTTCACCATGGGCAACTGGCTACAAGAACTGAGCCGATGGACAAGGGGCAATGAAATGTGGTATGCAAACCTTATGTATGTCCTTAGAAGCTGTGTGAATATAAAGTCACTGCAACCTTAGATGGCTGCACCAGACCAAATGGTGGCACTATAGATCTCATCATCACCAGTGCCACCATATGATACTAGAGCAATAACTATTGATCAAGTGGACTTTGTCTCATGCAAATATTGTGATTAGTATATCTGTATAATCACATATTGTTGCCCATGTTATGTTGTCTGAACGTAGGGAAAAGTGGATCTTTTATTCTGTAAAATCCTATCCTGCTGCTTGCACAGTCAGCGTACTACAGCTGTGAGAGTGTATTGAAGTATTTTGGAACGCTAAGGTGGAGGGAACCAACTGAGATTTAAATCAAGATTTTAATGCTTTCACTGATTGCACATACCGGAAGAAAGTTCCTACATCACAGAGGGCTGGCTTTGTTATCCAACTGATCTTGTGTCCTTTCTGTCATCCTGTGAAACCCGTTCATTGCTGCTCACAGGTATATTTTTTCTGTCTAATGTCCATATTGTTTTCCCCTTGGAATATTGTTCTGTTTCTCTTGAACAATGTCTAATTTGTTATTTTTCTGCTGGTCAGGGAGATGCTTTACAATTGGTCCGTTTCTCTGTTGGTAATAAGCAACTCAGTTAGTTGTGAGTAAGTTCTTCTTGTTGGCGAGGCTCCCTGTGCATTGTCAGCATTTGATGGCGCGCCTGTCTATCGTTCTCTCCAGTGTTAGGTCCAGTGTTGGGTCCAGGACGGTGGGCCTCGATGGCGGTGTGGTCACCTGCTAATGAGAGTGGCCAGTAGGGGGAGGAGTGCTGCTGTAAGGGGGGCAGAGAGGCCTGCTGCTCCTCCACACTCCATGGCATTCTCCTGCATCAGACACATGGGGCATCACAGGAGTTTCAGACCATAGAAATGAATTAATACATACACTATATATCTATATGTTTCAGACAATAATCAGATGGTCACATATATGCTTAATGTCATGTTATTAAACACTTATAAACAGACGTTCATGTACTTTCCGTGTAATCACAGAATTGTGACGCAGACGCACACATATCTACACACTGCGTACCTCGGGTGAAAAGGATGACACGATTCTGGCCGCTTTCTGTCTTTCTGAAACTTCAGTCTATCACATTTCAGAGACTCATTGTGTGCAGAGGGGTTAAGGATAGAAATACTGATGATTAACCACACCTCAGACACCTCAGATACATTTAACTGATACTGTGGTAACCGTTTCTGCAACATCATTCTAGCATGATGAGAAAACCAAACCTTAATGCACGCTTCATAAATACCTACATGTATGAGAAATGTATTAATACCTCTGACAATGAAGAAGCTATTCACGCTCTCAGAACACTAAAGTCTAAGTTCAGAGTTCACTTACAGTTAAAACCTGTTGAGGATCTTATCCCGATCTTATCCCGGTATTGGGATTCATTGTCATGTGACCATGGCGGGGAATTCAAAACTGCAAGAGTAATCATTTCAAATAATCAAATAATCAACTATTTTCCTCCATTTGAAAGATATATCTCCTAAATCTAACCACGCTGTCCGATTTTCAGAGGCTTTACGGAGAATGCATAAAGTTAGGTTATGTGAGTACATTGACAATAGCTGCGTGTAATGTTTAGCCAATTCAAAGAAGGGCATCAACAGACAGAAAACTAGCTAGAATTATGCACTTACCTTTGACAATAGCCTTCCCTGTAGCTCAGTTGGTAGAGCGTGGTGTTTGCAACGCCAGGGTTGTGGGTTCGATTCCCACGGGGGGCCAGCACAGAAAAAAAAAAATGTATGAAATTGTATGAAATGTATGCATTCACTACTGTAAGTCGCTCTGGATAAGAGCATCTGCTAAATGACTAAAATGTAAATGTAATCAACTGTTATACAATCTGCATCAGATGACACTCATAGGACATTATGTTAGACAATACATGCATTTTTAGTTCCATCAAGTTCATATTTATATCCAAAAACAGCATTTACAGTCGCTGTGAAATTCAGAATTTTTTTCGGCTCGAATGCTCCCAGTGAATCCAGCATTACAAATCACGGAATTACTATTCGAAAACATTGGTAAATTATAATATTGTCATTCAAAGAATAATATATTATCATCTCGTAATTGCTACCGAATGGCCAGATCTCAAAATAACTTTACTGGGAAATCACATTTTGCGATAAACGTGGTACTATGCTATTAACAATAAGCTAAGCTATAAGCTAAGCTATACAGTTAGCATCTTCTAATATCGATAATAACATTGTAAATATCCCCTTACCTTTGATTATCTCCATCAGAAGGCGCTGCCAGGGATCCCAGGTCCAGAACAAATGTGGTTTCTTTTGACAAAGTTCATAATTTATGTCCAAATAACACCAAATAGTTAGCGTTCAGTAGGCTCCCACAAAACGTGGTGGGTTGTGTAAAGTCACGCCGAAAAGCTAAAAAAAAACTAGTAAATAATCTATTTACGTTTGTTCAAACATGTCAAACGTTGTTTAGCATTAATCTTTTGGTCCATTTTTAACGTGAAACATTAGTAAACATCAGTAATATTTTCACACAACCTATCAAGTGTCTAGAATAAACGATTATGACAAAGACACTCTTCTCAGATTTATGCGCAGGCGCAAAAAATGAAGTGATGACGTGTCAACTTACAAGCATTCTAATTCGGTCTGTATTCATCACAGATGCTTCAAACAACTTTATAAAGATCGTTGACATCTAGTGGAATCCGTAGGAGTTGCGAACTGAATCCTTTCTCACTATGGTATCTATAAAACAATGACACTAAATAGTACAGTCACAAAATTCACTTTTTTTTAAATCTATTTTTCACAGGTTTTTGCCTGCAATATGAGTTTTGTTATACTTACAGACACCATTCAAACTGTTTTAGAAAATTCAGAGTGTTTTCTATCCAAACCTGAACAATAATATGCATATTCTAGCTTCTGAGTTGGTGTAGGAGGCAGTTAAAAATGGGCACATATTTTTTTCCAAAATTCTCAATACTGCCCCCTAGATCAAACAAAACCCATCTACTTACAAAACATGTATACTAAAAAACACTCACAAAAGCTTTGTACTAAAAATACACTCAAACTTATTGAGGGTTAGTAAAGGATATACATAATCTCGATGGGATCCATGGAAACCAGGGGGGCAGAGCTGCAGTCACACTTGTTGTCCACGACAACCATGAAGAGATTACTGCTGGGAATCTGCTGAATTACAAAAGATCTGAGGAGGGAGAGAGAGAGAGAAAGAGAAAGAAAGAGTGAGAGAGAGAGTTGAGTTGATTCAGTTGATGCTTTTAACATAAGGCTAGGCCCCTATTTTCTCCACTTCCTATCTGACTGACGTGCCCAAAGTAAACTGCCTGTTGTTCAGGCCCTGAAGCCAGGATATGCATATAATTGGTACCATTGGAAAGAAGACACTTTGAAGTTTGTAGAAATGTTAAAACGATGTTGGAGACTAACACAATAGATATGGTAGGAGAAAATCCATAGAAAAACCAAACCGGAAATGTTTTTATTTTGAGAGAGCCCATGCTATTACAATGGAACGTAATAGAGAAATAATGAAATCTAGCTCCCAGTATGCAATTCCTATGGCTTCCACTGGGTGTCAGTAGTCTTTGTTCAAGGTTTCAGGCTTGTTTCTTCCAAAACGAGTAAGAATAATTAGTTTTACTACAGGGACACAGACTTGGAAATTCGTGTATAGTTTAATTAGATTTTAGGGTATCTGAGGATTAAATAGAAACGTATTTTGACTTGTTGAAACAAAGTTTAGGGGTAGATTTTTGGATTCCTATCTTGGCATGTTGAACGAGTGGATTACTCAAATCGATGGTGCCAACTAAAAATACTTTTTGGGATATAAAGAAGGATTTTATCTAACAAAACGACACTACATGTTATAGCTGGGACCTTTTGGATGACAAATCAGAGGAAGATTTTCAAAAAGTACGTGAATATTTAATCGCTATTTGTGAATTTATGAAACCTGTGCCGGTGGCAAAATATTTTGATGTGGGACGCCGTCCTCAAACAATCACATGGCATGCTTTTGCTGTAAATCGGACAGCGCAGTTAGATTAACAAGAATTTAAGCTTTCAACTGATATAAGACGCTTGTATGTACCTAAATGTTTAATATCCATAATGTTTATGATTATTTATTTGAATTGCGCGTCCTCCAGTTTCACCGTAAGTTGTCCCGCTAGCGGGGCGCCTATCCCAGAACTAACGCATGGAATTACCCTGTATTGTGTATACACCATCAACACACAGGTTAAGTGAGTTTATCGGTGCCTAATACACAGGTAAGGGAACTGTGTTACAGTACCTGGCACAGCCCCCACAGTCGATGTTTCCCGTGGTCTCTTTGATGGTACGCTCAGAGACGAAGGCAGGGTACTCCGTGTCACATGGCACCATCATGGTCTTTCCCCTCGACCTTTGGGCTGGAAATGGGACATGTAAATCTTAACATAATAAAGACACGAAAGACTCACACACACACATGCATGTGTACAAGCACTCACACACACACACACACACACACACACCTCAAGGTATATTCTTGCACACACTGACCTTTGACTGAGAGATCAACATGCCACCAGCTGTAAAGGTTGAACTCCAGCAGGAAACTGATGAGAAAAACACAAACATACATTAATATAATAATACAATAATATGTACTGTGGTTGATAATCAGTGCATCTCATTTTATCATATCAAGGTGATTATTTAATTATTCTCACATGACAAGTTTGGTCAGGAGCCATTTCACCATGGAGAAGGGCTGGGAGAGAAGACATTAAATAATTAGCATTGACTGGATGTATGTAAGTCTGATGAGTTGTTTAGGGACAGTATGTACATGTGATAATATTTAGGGACAGTACTTACATGTGATAATATTTAGGGACAGTACTTACAAGTGATAATATTTAGGGATAGTAGTTACATGTGACAATATTTAGGGGCAGTACTTATATGTGACAATATTTAGGGGCAGTACTTACATGTGATAAAGAGCGTGCGCTGTCACTGCTGCCAGCATACTCTCTACAGAGAGCCTGGTAGTCATACAGAGTGATCCTAGAGAGATGAGAAAATAGACCATTCATCGTGTATGTGTCTATGTCTGTGTGTGTGTGTGTGTGTGTGTGTGTGTGTGTGTGTGTGTGTGTGTGTGTGTGTGTGTGTGTGTGTGTGTGTGTGTGTGTGTGTGTGTGTGTGTCTACCTGTCTACTAGCGGTCCAGAACTTCCTCTGAAAGAAATCCAGCTTCATCTGAATCCCAACGGCTATAGTGGGTTTTAACAAAAACACAAACAGAACACAGTCAGCACACTGTACATCTAGAAGCGGAATTAAACATGTATTTAAGAGTTTCTTCACATGTCTTCAGATGGGGCTTTATAGTTACAAGCCTATAACAGGTACAGTAGCTCTCTATGTTAGGGAGAAGTTAAGGGAGATGTTAGGGGCTTTTCAGGGAGCTTACAAACAACAATAGGCGACTTCCTGTCATCCAGCAGTTGTATGGCAGTGCTGGCCAAAACCACACTCGTATTCTCATTTCCTGGAGTAAAACAATAACACAGAGAAGCACAGATATTAGCCTCAATCAACAAATGTTGTGTAAATGGAAAATAACAATTCCTACTATTTCAATAGATCTTATAAAATACACTATATATTCCATTCCATTCCACCCTCAGCACCATCACAGCTGGAAAACCAAGTCACAGAAACAAAAGGGAATAATCATTTTCTAGCCAAAAGATGGCGCCATACCCACAGCCTTCAGCAGGGAATAGCAACCCACAGCACTACACTCAGTGATGGAATCCCATCAGTAGTCTACAACCAGGATGTTAGAAGTGATTCTAACACAGAGAGAGGGATGTGTTCTTATGAAATAAAAACCTGTTCTGGTACTAGCACTACAGAACCTCTGGGGACAGGGATTGTTGGAGGAGGTTATAGTATTAAACAGGGGAGGTGACAGTAAAGGAGGGATATTTTACAACAGACTAAGGGATGAGAGCAGTTAGAGGAAGGTAGAGGCTGGTAGACAACATGGAACAACAGTGAGATCCTGATCCTCTCTTTCCCTCAGTGGGAAGAAAGTGGGGCACATTAATTACAGACAGCAGTGAGAGAGATGAGCTGTACAACAACCAAGCTTCTCTAATATACAGTAGCTCACTCTCCCTAACTTGTGGTTGAGTGTCATCTGTAGCCTATTTTCCACCCCCACACCCCACTCAATAGATATCTTTAGTTAACCCTGTGTACTGTATCTCTGTGGGTTACCATGGCGATTCAATGTGTCTCTGATAGGTTTTACCATGACGATTCGGTGTATCTGTGTCTCTGATATAGTGTGTAGTTAGCCTCTTTGCTCAGTGAGACTTGTACACATTAATCTAGTCTCCTGTCAGTGCAGGCGACATCCCGTACCCCGAAAACATATTTATCAGCCCCTCTGATTTACCTATTTCCGTGAAACTTTTCCAGTCACAAGGCAAATCTATAATACGGAATGCCTTACCGATCGGTACGGGCTATAAAATGTGTGAACCATGGTAAAAATAAACGTTTAAATCCACATTTTCCAAAAGTCACTCCCTTGTCCCCATACTCCGTAGCAGTCGCCATGCAAGATTATCGTGTGATCTCAGCTGGCAACAAACCTTTGGCTTTAGGGTGTGTGAGGGATCAGCCGGGTCAAGTGGTCCGACTGCGCCCTCTGCTGGAGGTGGGCCGCAGTACAGCCACTACTGATGAGCTCACCTGAGGCCAATTGACTGGTTATTGTTTGTGCTCCCTGAAGGGGCAGAGGGGGGAGAGTGATTATGAGCCAGAGACTATGATGAATTCCAGGACAGTAGGATTCCCTGTTATAGGTTTGGCACCAACTGTTATTTTATTACTATTTATATTATTTTTTTGATAGCCATTACCCTGGCCTTTGTTTGTACGGTCCAGGGGAGAGTTGAAAGAAGAACACTGATTACAGTGTCCTTTTTGTTGAAGTCACGTCTCTGCGTCTCATTTCGTGATGTCCCGCCTATGATTTTGTCAGTGAATAGGTACGGCCTTTTCACAGGCGATATGGTGTGAATTTGGTAAACTCTGGAAAAGTTGGATTAAACCTGTTGAGGCCAGGGGACAGGATCTTATCCCGGTATTGGGATTCATTGTCATGTGACCATGGCGGGGAATTCAAAACTGCAAGAGTAATCATTTCAAATAATCAAATAATCAACTATTTTCCTCCATTTGAAAGATATATCTCCTAAATCTAACCACGCTGTCCGATTTTCAGAGGCTTTACGGAGAATGCATAAAGTTAGGTTATGTGAGGAGAGTACATTGACAATAGCTGCGTGTAATGTTTAGCCAATTCAAAGAAGGGCATCAACAGACAGAAAATTAGCTAGAATTATGCACTTACCTTTGACAATCTGCATCAGATGACACTCATAGGACATTATGTTAGACAATACATGCATTTTTAGTTCCATCAAGTTCATATTTATATCCAAAAACAGCATTTACAGTCACGGTGAAATTCAGAATTTTTTTCGGCTCGAATGCTCCCAGTGAATCCAGCATTACAAATCACGGAATTACTATTCGAAAACATTGGTAAATTATAATATTGTCATTCAAAGAATAATATATTATCATCTCGTAATTGCTACCGAATGGCCAGATCTCAAAATAACTTTACTGGGAAATCACATTTTGCAATAAACTGGGTACTATGCTAACAACATAAGCTAAGCTATAAGCTAAGCTAAGCTATACCGTTAGCATTAGCATCATCTAATATCGATAATAACATTCTAAATATCCCCTTACCTTTGATTATCTCCATCAGAAGGCGCTGCCAGGGATCCCAGGTCCAGAACAAATGTGGTTTCTTTTGACAAAGTTCATAATTTATGTCCAAATAGTTAGCGTTCAGTAGGCTCCCACAAAATGAGGTGGGCAGTGTAAAGTCACGCCGAAAAGCTAAAAAAAACCTAGTAAATAATCTATTTATGTTTGTTCAAACATGTCAAACGCTGTTTAGCATTAATCTTTTGGTCCATTTTTAACGTGAAACATCAGTAATATTTTCACACAACCTATCAAGTGTCTAGAATAAACGATTATGACAAAGACACTCTTCTCAGATTTATGCGCAGGTGCAAAAAATGAAGTGATGACGTGTCAATTTACAAGCATTCTAATTCGGTCTGTATTAATCACAGATGCGTCAAACAACTTTATAAAGATCGTTGACATCTAGTGGAAGCAGTAGGAGTTGCGAACTGAATCCTTTCTCACTATGGTATCTATAAAACAATGACACTAAATAGTACAGTCACAAAATTCTCATTTTTTTAAATCTATTTTTCACAGGTTTTTGCCTGCAATATGAGTTTTGTTATACTTACAGACACCATTCAAACTGTTTTAGAAAATTCAGAGTGTTTTCTATCCAAACCTGAACAATAATATGCATATTCTAGCTTCTGAGTTGGTGTAGGAGGCAGTTAAAAATGGGCACATATTTTTTTCCAAAATTCTCAATACTGCCCCCTAGCCCAATACTGCCCCCTAGTCGAGGCACAGATCTGGGGAAGGGTACCAACAAATGTCTGCAGCATTAAAGGTCCCCAAGAACACAGTGGCCTCCATTGTTTTTAAATGGAAGACGTTTGGAACCACCAAGACTCTTCCTAGAGCTGGCCGCCGGACAAACTCAGCAATCAGGGGAGAAGGGCCTTGGTCGGGGAGGTGACCAAGAACCTGATGGTCACAGAGCTCAAGAGTTCCTCTGTGACGATGGGACAACTTTCCAGAAGGACAACCATCTCTGCAGCACTCCACCAATCAGGCCTTTATGGTAGAGTTGCCAGACGGGAGCCACACCTCAGTAAAAGGCATGACAATCTGCTTGGAGTTTGCCAAAAAGGCCCCTAAAGGACTCTCAGACCATGAGAAACAAGATTCTCTGGTCGGATGAAAACAATATTGAACTCTTTGGCCTGAATGCCAAGCGTAACGTCTGGAGGAAACCATGCCGTGGGGATGTCTTTCAGCAGCAGGGACTGGGAGACTTGCCAGGATCCAGGGAAAGATGAATGGAGCAAAGTACAGAGAGATCCTTGATGAAAACCTGCTCCGGAGCACTCAGGACCTCCAACTGGGGCGAAGGTCTACCTTCCAACAGGACAACGACCCTATGCACCCAGCCAAGACAATGCAGGAGTGGATTCGGGACAAGTCTCTGAATGTCCTTGAGTGGCCCAGCCAGATCCCGGACTTGAACCTCATCTCTGGAGAGACGCTCCCCATCCAAGCTGACAGAGCTTGAGAGGATCTGCAGAGAAGAATGGAAGAAACTCCACAAATACAGGTGTGCCAAGCTTGTAGCGTCATACCCAAGAAGTCTCAAGGCTGTAATCGCTGCCAAAGGTGCTTCAACAAAGTATTGAGTAAAGTGTCTGAATACTTATGTAAATGTGATATTTCTGTTTTCAATTTTTTTAAATGTGCAAATATTTCTACAAACGTGTTTTTGCTTTGTCGTTATGGGCTATTGTGGATAGATTGATGAGAATATATATTTTTTTATCCATTTAAGAATAAGTCTGTAACGTAACAAAATGTGTAAAAAGTCAAGGGGTCTGAATACTTTCCTAATGTACCGTATGTACACATACTGTACATGCAACATGTCACTGCGCTCTCTCTCTCTTGCTCTGCTGTGTGTGCATCTTGCTAGTGTTCCCTCAAATGGTGAGGGGCTGAAGCTCATTGGCTAGAACACCAATTGCTAGGAGGCTGACCCACGTTGGGGAAAATGTAGGGAAAATAGTGCAGCACAGCTTCCAGAAAAACAAACTAGGGATTTCGTGGTTAATTGAGGTAAGACAGTAAATCTGCTCATAGATTATGCATGTATGAACTACACACTGACACATCCGGCCCAAAGCGGGAAGTAGTCGTTTAGTAGTCGCCAAAGTTCCGGAGCATGTCTTTAAAGGTCCAATGCATCCATTTGTATCTTAATATCAAATCATTTCTGGGTAAGAATTAAGTACCTTACTGTGATTGTTTTCAATGAAAATGTTCAAAAAAATGATAAAGAATTTTGTTAGGACTCTCTGGAAGGAGTTTGAGTGGGGAAGGGAAAACTACAATGTACTGTAGCGGTTTAACCACTCCAGAGGTTGGTATGTGTAAAGGCTGTGCGGGTTAAGGTTAGGGTTAGTGCATTGTGGCAAGGCTCGGGTTAGGAACAGGGGTTAGGGACAGGGGTAGGAGTAGGGTCGCAAAATTCAGGCAACTTTCCCAGAATTCCCAGAAATCCTGCTTCGACGATTCCTGGTATAAAGGAGGGAATAAGCAGAAAATCCTGAATCCTCTAACCATTATTTCTGAGGAAACCTTTGATTTTACAACCCTAGGCAGGGGACATAGTGTATGAGTGGGTTTAAAAGACAGTGTGTTACCAGTGGCCTCAGGTCCAAATGGGTCAGGATGTAGCCGTTGTTTGTGATGGCATCGGTGTAACCGTGGATACCCAGCTGAAGGCACAAAAACAATATATAGAGATACTTACATTACATGAAATAGAGTACAGTACAACAGGAAATGACAAGGCATCTAATGGGTCATAAACATGGGTTAGTAAACCCAGTACCAGGTGTTTAGGGATGATCTTCATGAGTTCCTGAAGAGGAATGTCTGTGCCCACTACCCCTAGGAGAATACCCTAGTTCTTCTGTAGAGGAGAGAAAGAGTGAGTATAACACAGACAGACAGACAGACAGACAGACAGACAGACAGACAGACAGACAGACAGACAGACAGACAGACAGACAGACAGACAGACAGACAGACAGACAGACAGACAGACAGACAGACAGAGACTTACGGTCTCGTTCTTGGTGCTGAACACAGGCATGGCCACAGTGGTCATCAGGCTAGGGCCCTTCTTGTTTCTTTACTGAGATGGAACACAGTGACAGTGACAGACAGTGGCAAAGACCGATCTCGACTGCATACTCCTCGCGTCCTCTTTCCTTGTCTCCTTCTCAAAACCCATTGGATAAGAAAGCCATGGTAATTTATATTTTAATTTATGTTTATTACCAAATCAGATGTTTTTCACCTGAATACATTAATTAGTGTTTAACCTAGTAAACATGTTCTTAAGTAGGTACAGAGATTAGTCGTATAAACTATTTTGAATTAAATAACCTACATCTTGCATTGGACATGTGTAGACCT
Organism: Salmo trutta; assembly: GCF_901001165.1. Taxonomy (NCBI): domain Eukaryota; kingdom Metazoa; phylum Chordata; class Actinopteri; order Salmoniformes; family Salmonidae; genus Salmo; species Salmo trutta. The sequence goes on from NC_042970.1 coordinate 44,653,225, forward strand.
CAGAATGACACAAAACCCACAATCACTTCCTGTCATACAAAGGAGGGTGCAGTCCATGTCACGAGTTAGAGAGTAGAATAGACAGACAGTTTGTTAGACTGGAGGATAAAAAGTCTCTCTCTTCTCTCTCTTCTTCTCCCACTCTCTCTACTACAGGTGGATTCAGGAGATGCTGGAATCGATTCTCAGATCACTTCTGTACTGTCCACGTTCACGCCCTCAGGTTTGTCCCTCAGAACTCAGGACCATCTTCAAGTGCACAGCTACTGTACATGCTTAAACTTTGGGCCTAACCTTATCAACCATATCAAAACGCATATATGACACTTAAAACACAAATGAATGTGTCAGAGCATCTGTGGAGCGTGAGAATAGAGCTGTAGATCTGCAGGGTGGTTTGAGTCATGAGGAGAAGTGTGAAATGACATCAAGCCCTGTTACTTGCACTTCTTCTATTTGGCTGTTACCAACGCAATAGGGCAAACTCGACTAAGTAACACACATGCAATGTTGACATGTAAAATACACATGATCCCCCCCTCAAACACACACTCATACATACATACACAACCTCTTACTCATGGAATTGTCTCTCTCTGTGATGTGTAGGTAACGTTGATGTAGATACACAGGCATTTGCAAATGAACATGTAAGTACAGTACAAATTATATTGTTATGTTATTATATATAGCATTGTTCTCACATGCAGACTGACTAGAGGATTAAAGTCTCTCTCTCTCTCTCTCTCTCTCTCTCTCACTTCTGACAACACTTTAGGCTCTCCTGAGTGGCGCAGCAGTCTAAGGCACTGCATCTCAGTGCTAGAGGCGTCACTACAGACACCCTGGTTCAATCCAGGCTGTTTCACACCCGATTGGGAGTCCCGTAGGCCGGGGAACAATTGTACCAGCGTCGTCCGGGTTTGGCCGGTGTAGGCCGTCATTGTAAAAAATAATTTGTTCTTAACTGACTTGCCTAGTTAAAAAAAGGTCAAAACATTTTTTTTTTTATCTCTCAATGTGTTTTATGACTTTCAGTTTAAGATTGGTGTTATATCCTCATAAAATACCCCTTATCAATTACATGTACTATTATGTCACCTGTGGGATACCTCCTTCCATAACGGTTGGATACAATTCATTTCCTATTGAGAAAAACATAATCCTAAACACAACCAAAACAATCTGCAAATGCATCCAACAGGTTTTTTGAGTTTCAAGCTTGATGTATTTATTGCGTGCAAGGAATATGGTACCAAAACACTAAATGTTTGACTACTTTAATACACTATACATGAATTTGTCCAAATGCTTGTGACTTCTTCAAATGGGGGGACTATATACATAAAATGCTTTTATTTCTAAACGGTAAAACATACACTGCCTTCAGAAATTATTCACAGTCCTTGACTTTTTCCACATTTTGTTGTGTTATAGCCTGAAATTAAAATTGATTAAATTGAGATGTTTTGTCACTGGCCTCCACACAATACCCCATAATGTCAAAGTGGAATTATGTAAAAAAAATAAAAGCGTCAATAAGTATTGAACCCCTTTGTTATGGAAAGCCTAAATATGTTCAGGAGTAAAAATGTGCTTAACAAGTCACGTAATAAGTTGCATGGTCTCTTTGTGCAAAAATAGTGTTTAACATGATATTTTAATGACCTCATCTCTGTACCCCACACATTCAATTATCTGTAAGGTCGGTCCGTCGAGCAGTGAATTTCAAACACAGATTCAACCACAAAGACCAGGGAGGTTGTCTAATGCCTCATAAAGAAGGACACTTGTTGGTAGATGGGTAAAAAAAGAAGAAGCAGATTGAATATCCCTTTGAGCATGGTGAAGTTATAAATTACACTTTGGATACTGGCATCATTCCTAACTTAGTTGCCGGAGAGGAAGAAACCCGCTCAGAGATTTCACCATGAGCCCAATCATGACTTTAAAACAGTTACAGAGTTAAATGGCTGTGATAGGAGAAAACTGAGGATAGATCAAGAAGAAATTTGAAAAGAAAAATGGGCAAATGTTGCACAATCCAGGTGTGGAAAGCTCTTAGAGACTTAGAGACCCAGAAAGACTCACAGCTGTAATCTCTGCCAAATGTGCTTCTACAATGTCACAATGTCTACAGAAGGTGGCGCCTCTCCCCGTTCGGGCGGCGCTCGGCGGTCGTCGTCGCAGGCCTACTAGCTGCCACCGATCTCCTTTTCATTTTCATTTGGTGATGTCTGTTTTATGTAAGCACCTGTTTTGAGTTAGTTCGTTAGTGGGGGTATTTAGTCTGTCTGTTTAGGTTTGGGATTGTGCGGGATTATTTGTGTCTACTATTGTAATGTTGGGGATTGGGTTTTTCCTCTGCCGTTCATTTATTTTGGCATACGGGCTTCCTGGGCTGTGTCCCGACTCGGTTTGGGGGTTCTTGCCTATTGCTGGATTTATTGTTCCCTGCCTTGTATTCGGCATTTTGGACTGGTGTCTATTAAACGTGTTTTCACGTACCTTGGTCTCCTGCGCCTGACTTCACCCCTCCTGCATGTATGGAGTTCCTTGACATACAAAGTATTGACTCAGGGGTGTAAGTACTTATCTAAATGAGATATTTCTGTATTTTATTTTCAATAAATTAGCAAAAATTACCAAAAACATGTTTTCAGTTTGTCATAATGGGGTATTGTGTGTAGATGGGTGAGTCATGTTTGTTTTTTAAATACATTTTGAATTCAGGCTGTAACACAATAATAATAATAATTATAATAATAATGAGAACTTTATGAAAGTATCCTAAAATAAAGGGGAAATTCTGTACTGTCACCTTATACAAAACATTCTATCTCAAATCTAAAATACTGGAGTAAAGCGTCAAATATGTATTTTTGGTTTCACTGTCCAAATGCACATGGAGGAGAGTGTATGACCAAGAAATTATTCTGATTGTTCAGATACCCTTACCTCTGCAACATTAGCTCACACTTGCTGTATGAGACTGTTGTTTAAGTTTCTGCTCTCTGTGGTTTTGTAGTGAACAAGCTCCACATCTGCTTCTCTATTCAAACAATCCTCTGACTCAGTCACACACCTTACTGTGAAGTCAGACTAACAGTATGTAGCTGTCTGACAAATGGCATTGTTCATCCCTGATATGGCTGGTCATCTGTTCTTGGTCATCCTCCTTTTTGGTGAGTTATTTCTACATTTCTACAGTTTGATCATCTGTTTGTGCTACAGGATATTCCTCTTCTTCTCTCCCCTCTTTTAATCTTACTTTTTACTATTTTACTTTAGGAACTCTTGATAGATCTGAATCTCATGGCTATGATGAGTGTCTTGTATCTTATTCCATTAATCATCTTATTTATTTCTCTCTATTATTTTACATTTTGTTCAGATAAGAATGACCACTGCTTGATCCCCATTAATGCATTACAGTAGGTTATGCTACTTTAACAACTTGTGTGACGTGTTCAGGTATCTCATGTAGAATTTATTTTTTAGAATGTCAGACGATAACCTATTTCATAATTTCTAGATACCTTCCAATCCATCAAAGCCCAAGGTCAGTATCATTATTATGAGTTTTTAGTTACCCAGTAAAAATATTATAATAATCATGGTATTTATTCTTATCATTCAAACATAACATTAGCTGATAGCGTATCCATCTGACACTATGAATTCAAAAGGAATTACGGATAAATGGTTAATACAATACAGTGCTGAAGGTCGGCAGTTTAAATCCATATACAGTGAACCTACAGAAGTAAGTTCACTGTATATGTCCAAATTCAGGGTAAAAACAAATGTCTATAGCTGTAAACATTGCAAACACTCTACTGCTCAGTTGGTCCTCTAGAAATACGTTATTATTGTCTTTTGGAAAGAGCCGTTGAAAAAATATATTATATCTCCTTTATTTCTCATACTATCGCTGGGAATTATTCTCAAAGATCTAGGGTTTGAAAAAACAAAGTGTGATTGTTTTATGTTCAACGGCTGACAGTACATTTCCCAAACTAGTAACAAAATACTCAGTTCCTCTGTCCTCTCAGATCTTCCTCAGCCCAGTCTGGAATATTTTTATGTATGATGTAATAAGCCATTACTTAAAACAATATATATTTCGCATACTATCATTATATGAAGGAATGGACCTTATTATCGAAATCCTTTAGTCTCAATAAGCATGAAGATAATTGTTTTTAAACATTAAATGTTGATAGATTTACTTGATTTTATAATAGACATGCATATTTAAATCCAATTGAATGGTTGTCAGTAAATTTCTCAAAACAAATCAAACATTTGCAATACTCCTCTCTTCTGATCTTACAGGCCCTCCTCTTCCCAGGTTGACAGTGAGTCCTGCAGTCATCAGAGAGAGCGACTCGGTTCAGCTGAGCTGTGAGACTTCTCCATCCGTCTCCGTGTCTCAGTGTTATCTCTTCACTGAGAAAAGAGACTTTAAACCATCCTGTCGGCAGACACTCACAGGGACTGAGCTCCTCTCGTGGTCAGATCAACGTTCACCTGCTGTGGTCAATGTGAGATGTTTCTACTATGCTATTGGTAGTTCTTCCCCATCCTCTGACAGCGACCCTGGCTCAGTCACTGTCCAAGGTAAGCAGGTTATTTACATAATTGTAAACATGACCCTCCTTTTAAATCTTAACATGTTCTGAGATACATTCGGCAACAATACACTAACCTGCAACAATATTATTCTGATTTCAAAGACTTAATGTTTCACAAAAGGATTTACTGTCTTTTTAAAATCTAGAATTCATTTGACGTGATGAGTCATGTTCTTGAAATGCTCAGGTCTGTTACACATGAGGATGTTATGAACATAGTAATCCGTTGAATATTAGATTGACATACTATTTCCCTCTGAACTCACAGTCCCTCCTCAGCTGACAGTGAGTCCTGCAGTCATCAGGGATACAGACACAGTTCAGCTGAGATGTCACACTTCTCAATCTACCTCTGTGTCTCAGTGTTCCTTCTACATAGAGGAAAGACAACATCTCCAACAAAACACATCCTGTCAACAGTCACTCACAGGGACCAAGCTGCTTGAATGGGCAGGTCAAGGTCCAACCACCAAGGTCAACATGAGATGTATCTACTATGCTGTAGAGATGTCTATCTACTCTCCTTACAGTGATCCTGTCTCAGTCACTCTCCTGGGTAAGCGGGGTAGTTTATGTATTATTATACCCCAGTGTTTTTCTATTCTGGTCCAAGATTAACACACCGGATTATTTTATATTATTTATATAATATACATTTTAAATACTGACTGAAGCAATAAGAGATGAAGTTATGCACTTTTGGATTTTGAGGGTTTATTTCATGCAATGTATTTTAGCAAACTGTTGAAAGTGGTTTACTTCCTGATTCTGATATTACAGACCTCCCTCAGCCCAAGCTGACAGTGAGTTCTACAGTCATCAGAGAGAGTGACTCAGTTCAGCTGAGCTGTGACTCCTCTCCATCTGTCTCTGTGTCTCAGTGTTACTTCTACACAGAGGGGAGAGACCCTAAACCCTCACCCTGTACGAGGTCACTCACAGGGGCTGAGCTGCTCTCGTGGGCAGGTGAACGTTTATCTGCTGAGGTCAAACTGAGATGTTTTTACACAGTAGAGACTCACTATCCATCGACGCACAGTCGTCCTGCGCCTATCACTATTCTTGGTAAAATGTATTATTATTATGAATACACTGATCTGATTGGCTCACTGGAATCAGATTGGAATATGTAATGTCATGCTAACATATACAAACGATTTGTTTCTTACTCTTTTAGTTATCTAGTACAGAAAGAGGTTTGTTTTCTCATGAACCTACAGTATGGACAGTTATTGATGTGTTCTCCTCACAGGTGAACTGCAGAAACCAGACATTAGTGTCAATGACGAATCTTCTCATGACATCAACATTATTTGTGTACTTCCTGAGTCTGTCAGTGATGGTCGTAGCTGTAACCTGTACACTGGAGACCAGCCTCAGGCCTACAAAGAGGCTTGGGTCAGGAGATTTAACACAGCATTATCCAAACTATTCTGTACCTTCAATGTTACTAAGAATGATCTGTTCAAGCATCTGCAGTTGGAGAGAGATGTGAGCTGTGACTATAGAGTGAACACAGGATCACACTCTCTGTCTCCCCGCAGTGATAAATACATTATTACAGGTAAGATACTTACATAAAAACTACAGAAATATGTATTATATGTAAATTTTTTAAGTGCAGACTTATTAGTATGGGCAAAAACTGTCTTTTCAACAAAAAATATATTTTCTTCTGATGACATTAAAGCAATGTGGAAAATGTATTGGATTTGCCAAATAATTTTGGGAATGTTGGTCTTTTTTTTCACCCAACTTGAACCTAAATCTAATGATATGGATGAAATGTTGTTTATTTCACTTTGAATTCACATTAGCTGACAACTCAATCAAATGTAAATCAAAACTAGGTGTGGAACTGACGTCTGCGCCCATTGGACAAATACTTAATTTATTGCTAACTTATTTTCAACAAATCAATTAATTTTAATTAATGTTTTTAAATCACAGTCCAAGTTAATTCAAAATAGTTAAACAAATCACAAGTCCATGTCATGTTTATGACCATCATGATTTGAACTTGCATTGTGAAAGACTGTAGGCTCTACAGTATATTTTTATATGCTGAATAGTGTGCCTTGTACTTCATTAAGTCGTTGTCCTCTCCCAACAGGTCAGAAACCAAATATTACAGTCAGTCTGAAAGAGAACCTCATCATCACCTGTTTAATTCCCGGCTCTGTCAGTAAAGACACCACCTGTAACCTGTATGTTGGAGAGCAGAGTAAGCGTCTTATAAGAGCACACATCTGGAAGAAGAAACACACAGATTCCAAATGCTGGTTCTGTCAATTCTCTGTAGAGGAGAATGATCTTTTTAGAAGTCTACAGTCAGTGAGGCGTAAGGAGGTGAGCTGTGACTACAGAGTGAGCTCAGGACCAAACTCTCTCTCACCACGCAGTGATGGGTACAACTTTACAGGTGAGTCATTATCTATACAGTAAGAATCTATAAGTGCTGCAGGTCTTCATGATCTGACTACCCTTTGATTTGTTTAATATGACTATATTAATTCTGACCCTCCCTCCACCACTATCTCAATCACTCACTCACTTTCGCTCGCTCCTTGGAGCATAGCACTTTGACATGGATCTCCACACTGCCTTATTCTTGGCCAGATCCCAGGCTGATCTGGTGTTGAGTCCCAGGTTGTGTAGTTTAAATTCTTTGCTGAACTGGTTCAGTGTTTAGATTGTATCTATGCGCTGTTAGGCTTCTGCTTTTAGATAACATGGTAACTTTATTATTAGAAGCTGTCAACAACAATCAACACCTTATCTGTTCTGAAAGACTTTATCACATTATGAATTGGTCTTATCATCTCTATAATGAGGAGAAATATAATCTACCAGGGCTAGAAACAATCTGTCCGTAGTGATTTTTATAGTCTTACTTTGCCCACTTTGAAAAGACAAGTCATAAAGGTATTTAAAAAGGCCAACAACAACATGATAATCATTAATACGATCATTAATAAAATGCTAATTTCATTCATATGTGTTTTCTCAGTGGGTTTGACTCCAGGTCCTAGATCTACTTTGCCTCCCAGCACAACAGTATGTCCTACAGAAGGTGTGTTGGGCCTCTAAATTACCATCTCTGCAAATACAAATTGTACAGTCAATGGTTTAGAATATGGGCCTGTAAAATTAAGAGACCAACATTATGTAATACCTTATTATTGTGTAATCATATTGCTTCCCACTAGTTTCAACTGTTACTTCTACTTTGACCCCAGACACCACAGTGACACCAACTTCCAGTAAGTAGATCCACTAATTTTAACCTTCATGTATATTTTTGTTCACATTAATTCACTAAAGCTCCATCCAACTTATGAATTGACCCATTCATAGCTGCTTGTGATTTCAGTCCAGATTTGTGTACTTTTAGTCCATCTGATTTGTAGGTAATGTGTAGTGTACTTCTCTCTATCTGCTATTTGAATGACCTTAGATCTTAAAATAATTTACATGTGTTCTTGTGTAATCTCTTCTCACCAGGTTTGACCTCTCCTTTGACCCCCAGTACAGCAGTGAATCCTACATCAGGTGTGTTAGTCATCTTTCTCTAGTTAGCAAATAGGACCTAAACAAATAGACTAGATTTATTTTACCCAGGTTTTTACTCTTAATATCCCCTTATTAAATAAAGAGGTTTATATCTCGTTAATTAAACCAACCCATTTAAATACCTTCATTTTTGTATAATCAGATCCAATGACTTTGCTTTGCACCAGGTTTGACTACTAGTTCTACTTTGACAACTGACACCCCAAAGTGGCCACATGATTTTAGTTTAGTGGTGTAATAAGTTGTGTTGTGTGTTAACTGTTATTAAACAGTCTCTCTCTTGCGTGTGCCCAGGAGGTCAAAGCTCCACAGAAAGCGTTCTGGGTAAGCATCCATCTCTAGCTGACTACCTGTCTTTTCTCAGACAAATGAGACATTTACAGGAAGGAAGTGGAGTTTACAATTAAAAATATTCTATATTATTCTCAGAAGATAAAATGTCCTCCCCCAACTCCCTTACCATGTAGGTCCATTGCTTGTTCAAGAGGTGTTGATATCTGATAGAGTTTTGGTTAATACATCCCATGTCTCAATTGTATTTGCCAGAGCTTTGTTTATCATGGCCACTGATCGCTCTACACGAACAATATCTTGAAAATGTGATAACCATGTTTGAGGCAAGAGGATTGTAGGGGTAATCCACTAAGAATAATATTTTTTGCTGCTGTTAACACCGCATAAATGATTATTTTCTGAACCAGTTGCAGTACAAATGAAGAGTTATCATTCAACAAAAATAAAGGTGGATCTTCACAGGGAAACACATGTTTGTAAGGAAATCTGAAACATGTGACCAGAACTGGGACACCACAGGACATTCCCAAAACATTAGTGTTCCAACAGTATTCATATGACATCTATCACATATTGTAGTAGGAATCAGCTTCATCTTAAAACGTCTAAATGGGGATGCATAACTTCTATGTATAAGCTTATAATGTATAAGCTGGTGTGCTGGGTATTTAGAGGTAACAAATAAATTTTCCCAAATGGTATCGCAGTTCAGGTCGTGCCCCAGCCCTGCATTTCACGGTTCCATACTAGAGTGACACCCAATGTAGAGCATTTAACAGACAGCAGGCAATCATCAGTGGCAGAGACCATTCTAGAAGTTAATGAAGGGAATATCCATGTAAGCATTATGTGGGATGTTAACGGGGCATCCCATGGTTCACCATAAGCTTTTAAGGGTCTGGGTTTTAATAATAATATGACAAATTATGAAATTGTGAACATTTCATCTTTCTACTGACTGAGTTGTGTTGTTCTCTATCAGAAATAATGAATACCTTTCTTCTTGTGTAATCAGATACTTAATTCACTTGTATTACTTTCCAGCAATTTCGACTGTTACTTCTACTTTGACCCCTGACATCACAGTGAGACCAACTAGTAAGTATCCCTTACTTTGCAATTGCATTGTTAGTTCACTCTAATTTACTAAAGCTCCAACAGGTTTACTAATAGACATATTCATGGCTGCTTGTACGCTAAATTGTTCTACCTTTCTTAGATATGAATGGTGCCGGAGGGGATGGCTGCCGTTTTATGGGATCCTAACCAATTGTGCTATTCTGGCAGTTTTTTTGCGTTGTTTGTAATTTGTTTTGTACATAATGTTTCTGCTATCGTCTCTTATGACCGAAAAGAGCTTCTGGATATTTTCCCTGCATCGGAAAGACAGAACAATAAACCTCCAGTAAGAAGAAGGGTGGTGGTCTGTGTCTATTTGTCAATAACAACTGGTGCACAATCTCTAATATTAAGGAAGTCTAGAGGTTTTGCTCACATGAGGTAGAATATCTCATGATAAGCTGTAGACCACACTATTTACCAAGCGAGTTTATCTATATTTTTCGCAGCTGTCTATTTACCACCACAAACTGATGCAGGCACTAAGACCGCACTCAACGAGCTGTATAAGGCCATAAGCAAACAAGAGAATGCTCATCCAGAAGCGGCGCTCCTAGTGGCTGGGGACTTTAATGCAGGAAAACTTAAATCCATTTTACTTAATTTCTACCAGGATGTCAAATGTGCAACCAGAGAAAATAATCTCTAGACCACCTTCACTCCACAAACAGAGATGTGTACAAATCACTCCCTCGCCCTCCATTTGGACTGTTTTGCTAGCACAAACTGTTTTGCTAGCACAGACTGGAATATGTTTTGGGATTCATCCGATGGCATTGAGGAGTATACCACATCAATCACCGACGTCATCTGTACGTACATATGCCAACCAGAATCCATGGATTACAGGCAACATCCTCTAATAGAGCTGCCGCTTTCAAGTAGAGGGACACTTATCCAGATGCTTATAAGAAATCCTGCTATGCTCTCAGACAAACGATCAGACAGGCAAAGCATTAATACAGGGCTAAGAGTGAATCCTACTACACTGGCTCTGATGCTCGTCGGATGTGGCAAGGCTTGCAAACTATTATGGATTACAAAGGGAAACCCAACCGTGAGCTGCCCAGTGACGAAAGCCTACCAAACGAGCTAAATGCCTTCTATGCTTGCATCAAGGCAAGCAACGCTAAACCATGCATGAGATCACCAGCTGTTTCGTACGACTGTGAGATCACGCTCTCCTTAGCCGATGTGAGTAAGACCTTTAAACAGGTCAACATTCACAAGGCCGCAGGGCCAGACGGAATACCAGGACACATACTGAGAGCATGCACTGACCAACTGGCAAGTGTCTTCAATGACATTTTCAATCTCTCCCTGACTGAGTCTGTAATACCGACATGTTTCAAGCAGACCCCCATAGTCCCTGTGCCCAAGAACGCCAAGGTAACCTGCCTAAATGACTACTGGTCTGTAGCACTCACATCTGTAGCCATGAAGCGCTTTCAAAGGTTGGTCATGGCTCACATCAACACCATCTTCCCAGAAACTCTAGAACCCACTACAATTCACATACCGCCCCAACAGATCCACAAATGATGCAATCGCTATTGGTCTCCACACTGCCTTTTCCCAACAGGACAAAAGGAACACCTACATGAGAATGCTGTTTGTTGACTAAAGCTCAGCGTTCAACACCATAGTTCCCCTTAAAGCTCATCTCTAAGCTAAGTACCCAGGGACTAAAATCCTCCCTCTTCAACTGGATCCTGGAATTCCTGACGGGCCGCCCCCAGGTTGTAAGGGTAGGCAACAACAAAATCTGCCTCATTGATCCTCAACACAGGGGCCAATCAGAGGTGCGTGTTAAGTCTCCTTGTGTACTACCTGTTCACCCATGACTGCATGATCATGCACGTCTCCAACACCATCATTAAGTTTGCCGACAACACAATGGTGGTAGGCCTGATCACCGACAATGATGAGACAGCCCATAGAGAGGAGGTCAGATACCTGGCAGTGTGATGACAGGACAATAAGCACTCCCTCAGCACGCCCCCCATTCACATAGACGGGGCTGTAGTGGAGCGGGTTTGAGAGCTTCAACTTCCTTGATGTCCGCATCACTAACAAACTAACATGGTCCAAACACACCAAGACAGTCGTGAAGAAGGCAGGACAATGCCTATCCCCTCTCAGGAGACTGAAAAGATTTGGCATGGGTCATCAGATCTTCAAAAGTTATACAGCTGCACCATCGAGAGCATCCTGACTGATTGCATCACCACTTGGTATGGCAACTGCTCGGCATCCGACTTCAGAGGGTACTGTGTACGGCCCAGTACATCATTGGGGACAAGCTTCCTGCCATCCAGGACATCTATACCAGGCGGGGTCAGAGGAAGGCCCTAAAAATTGTCAAAGACTCCAGCCACCCAAGTCATAAACTGTTCTCTCTGCTACTGCATGGCAAGTGGTACCAGATTGCCAAGTTTAGGTTCAAAAGGCTCCTTAACAGCTTCTACCCCCGAGCCATAAGACTGCTAAACAGTTAATGAAATGACTAACCAGACTATTTGCATTGACCTCCTTTTTATTCTGCTGCTGCTCGCTGTTTATTACCTATGTATAGTCACTTTTCATCTTCCTACATATACATATTACCTGAATGACCTCCTATATATAGCCTCGTTATTGTTATTTTATTGTGTTACTTTTTTAAATTGTATTTGTTTACTTACTTACTTAATAAAACGGCATTGTTGAAAGTAAGTGTTTCATGGTAAGGTTGTATTGTAACACCTGTTGTATTCGGCGCATGTGACAAAACCATTTTATTTTATTTGATATGAAACAAATTTACATTTCTCTTTCTCACCAGGTTTGACCTCTCCTTTGGCCCCCAGCACAGCAGTGAATCCTACATCAGGTGTGTTGGTCATCTTTAGTTTGTAAAACTGAAAATAATTGACTTATATTATCTTACCCAGGTATTTCTATTATTTTTTTCATCACAAATGTGCCTAATTACTAGAAAAGAGGTTGATATTGGATTGATTAAATCGTTCCAATTAAGATACCTTATTGTATAACCAGATTCAATGACTTTGCTTTGCACCAGATTTGACTGTTAGACCTACCTTTACAACTGACACCCCAAAGAGTCCAACTGAAAGTGAGTATGGCCACACAATTTTTGTTTATTGGTGTTGACTAAGTTGTGATGTGTGTTAACTATTAACAAACCGTGTCTATCTTGTATGTGCACAGGAGGTCAAAGCTCCACAGAAAGCGTTGTGAATTCAAACAGTCAAAAAATAGTTTTGGGTAAGTATCCTTATTTAGTAATCCCACAGCAAAAATGCACTTGTCTTTTCCTTCTAGAACTGACTTTACTGATAACTACTTTGTTGAGGGAAAATGTACTTGTTGTGATTGTGATATGTTGTTGCCTCACCAAGCTATCTTAAGAGGGATGCACTAATGTAAGTCACTCTGGATAAGAGCCTCTGCTAAATGACTTGTCGTGGAAATTTCCAACAGTGACACCTGAATTCAATATTAAATTAATCATTCTTTATTATCAACAAGCAGGAGAGGTTCCAACAAACTTAATGTACCATAGTAAACGTCGGTCGGGAGGGTCGGGAGCTCCGCCGGAGAAGTCCCATTAGTTCTCTTATATACTGCTTAAACAGACAAGTTAAATTTGCAAGATTTAGCTTATTCATTATTCATAATTAATTAATCATTAACGATTGGTTCATGCATGTGATCAACCAATACCTCACGAGGCTTCTTCTCTTCAAGCTGAGACTTTGAAACTGAGACACCCCTTTCGGATTTCAAAACAATGTTCTTGGTGCACTGCCAAATTACTTATACTGATAGTGAGGATTCCTCCCAGTCACGATCAATCAGTCATTTACATGAACCCAGTCGAATTGGTTATTAGAAAAGCACAAACAACATTTTCCTTCACAGACTCAAATGTCAAACGCTTAGCTGACTAGCTGTCTTTTCTCACATATATGAAAACGGAAACGTTTACCAAGACTAATAATAATGTGGTATTCTAACACCTGTCTACCATTGAAGTATTTACATTTGGATTAAGAGCTAATGACCTCTGCTGATGTCATCATGTCACCAAACAGCGGTGCAATTATGGCAGACAGCAGTGGGTATGGCTTCTGGAGTGGGCGTGTTCCTGATGGGATTGACAGCTGTCTATCTCTGCAGGAGGACCAGTGAGTACTTCTGATTCTGCATAACAAATCATTTGCAAACATTTTCTTTCTCATATTAATGTAATAGCCTTTGACATGGGTTAATCTTTCAACTCCTTTTGGTGATATTGTGTAGTGTAGGCTATATTCAATATCATTCATTTAGCCTAATTTGTTTTTCAGAGAAAACCAATTCTCAGAGGTAAGAATTCCCCTTTGTGAATATGATGCAGATTGTATCAACCTTTAGTTCTGTATTGTCCATGATGAGATGTTCTTACCACAACCTTCTTATACTTTTATGTTGTACAGACCTACAACCAGACAGGATGATCACAGACAATGTATGTTCCAAAACTAAATACATCAAACACTGCACACACTACTAACACAACTACACACATGCAGGTAGAAACACATATTCTAATTTCATTTTTATTTATTTTCTGTTGTAGGTGATTTGGTGATGGGAGCTATGAGCAGTGCAGGCATGTTGGATCTAAGGGATGCTGGGATCTATTCTCTCATCACCTCTGTACCGTCCACGTTTTTGCCCTCAGGTGAGTAACAGAATGTCTTCTATCCCCGTCTTCCTGACCTGGGATGTGAATTTGGGACCCTCAGCACAATAACACTTAATCCCTCAATGCCAACCATACCAACTTACATTTTTCAGTCAGAGCATCTTGAAAGCGTGAGAACAGAGCTGTAAGTCTCCAGGGTGGTTTGAGTCAGGAGGAGAAGTGTGAAGTCACATCAAGCCCTGTTATTTTCACTTCTTCTGCCCCCCCCCCCCACACACACACACACACACAGACACACAACCTCTTACTTTGTCTCTCTCTGTGAGATGCAGGTCCTGTGCAGGTATCTGCAAATGATGATGTAAGTACAGTAAAAATAATAGCATTGGATATAGATACATGCTTGTTTTCGTATGGACAGACAGACAGTCTGAGGAATAATAAGGACCTGTCTCTCTCTCTTTCCTCCAGGCTGATTCAGAGAATGCAGGGATCTACAGCCTGATCACTTCTGTACCATCCACATCTGTACCACCAGGTTTGTCTATTTAACTCTATCCCGTAGATTCATATCATGTAGGGCTTTTTATAGGACTCAAAGTTGTTTAGGCTTGGATTTTGGTCTGAGGTAGTCATATCAGTAACCATGTATGTATATAAGTTATACATAAGATAATGTGTTAGAGCATGAGAATCCAATATGTCTACAGGTGTCACGCTCGTGTAAAGGATTGGACCAAGGCGCAGCGTACTTAGAGTTCCACATGTTTAATAAATATGAAACTCACCAAAAACAATACAGAAGAAAACGAAACGAAAAGTGACGTTCTGGGCCGCTCATAGGCAGCTACACAAAAACAAGATCCCACAATCACATGTGGGAAAAAGGGCTGCCTAAATATGATCCCCAATCAGAGACAACGAGAAACAGCTGCCTCTGATTGGGAACCATACTAGGCCAACAAAGAAATAGAAACATAGATATGCCCACCCAAGTCACACCCTGACCTAACAAAATAGAGAATAAAAAAGTCTCTCTAAGGTCAGGGCGTGGCAACAGGATGGTATGAGTCAGGAGGAGAAGTGTGAAGGGACATAAAGCACAGCAAAGTGACATGCAGAACCACACCCACACTGACACGTAAACACACACACACACACACACACACACACACAAATAATCCCTCAGGCTCCCTCTGTGTTGTACAGGTCCTTTTGAAGAAAATGGAAAGTCATCTGAAAACGACAATGTAAGTTCAAAATCACCCACTGTGTTTGGTGATTGTGAACGACTCTCAGTTTCAGATTGAAGTTAAACTGTTTGTTTCTTTTCTCTAGTCTGATACGTACCACGTATACAGCTCAATCCCCGACAGACCAGCAACCTCAGCCCAGCCGGATGGGTTTTACAGTCTTCTGCAGACACACTGAAACTACACCACTGGCTCTCTGTATGTCTCACAGAAATACTCTTTCTTTCAGGAAGTCCTTTATTTATCACACATCCTGTTACGGTAAATAAGTATCTAATACATCTACTGCAGTGCCGTTTCTATCTATAAGCGACATACAGTAAGCAGCCGCTAGAGGCCCCTACCACCTCCAAAAACAACCGTAGGATAGTAGAATACACAACGTGCAGTTTAGAAATGTTGTTCTGCATCAGCAGTTTTCTCTTGTTATGTCAGTCACTGACAGTCACTCAATTATCCCATGTCAGCTAAGATTTTATAGATTGCTAAGCATGCTAGTCTCGCCAGCTATCTAAGCCATGTAGTAATGGCCGAATTACTACCCAGGGGCCCCCACTGATTTTGTTAGCCACTCTCACTCAGATGTCAAATGAACATGTCATAAGTCATGGCCAAATGTGTAGAATTGCAGTAAATTATCTTTAAACCCCGAATTGTATTATTTCAACGACAATGGCATAATGTGTTGAATTGCAGGAAATTAGCTTAATAACTGCAAAGTTCTCTCCGCCTCATGGCAAAATGAGTAGAATTGCAGGACATTAACTTTAAAGCTCCAAATGTTTCTCTCCACCGCCATGAGTGGGGCCACTAAAATGTTTTGTCCGCGAGGTGGGCAAATCTCGCTTAGGGCCCCCGAAATGCTTGGAATTGCCTTAATTTACTGTATCACACATTGACACCTGGCATGTGTTACATGCCTATCAATAATATCTGTTAATGTGTTAGTATTTATATTTGGGGACTTTGGAGGGGTTTGGGGCATACTCCCCTTTAAACATTTTTAAGTAAATGCCCAAGTAAATATATACTGCATTTATATCTATTCTGTCATCTGTGTGATACCTCCTTCCATAACGGTTTGATACAATTTAATAAATAAAATATATTGGTGATCAAAATCGATAGATACAGACATTGTAAAAATCAATAAATATATAACATATTCACACATAATTAAAAAAAACAGGTAAATAGGAAATAAAGTTAAATTAATTGAAATTAAGTCATTAAGATCCAAAGTGGTACTGCTAAGACATTTTTGGGGGTGAAATTCATCTTGCGTTGAAATATGCTTATAATATAAACCAGATGCACCCCAAAAAACTGGGGAAAAAGTCTAATGTTAATTTAACCATTTTTGCGGCAAAAGTTAGCAAACCCCAAAAGCCCGATCTTACAACAAAAGTATTGATATTGCCCACATACTTTGTTATAAGCTACAAAATATAACATTTGGTTTAAAAATGTTTACATTGTTGGCAAAATCAGATAATCAAACTGAAAAATATAGATTTCGTAAATGCTATTCAAATCTCCTAATTTCTCCATGTTTACTTGTTATTTTCCAAGTTCTCAGATTAATTTCAACTTTCTCAGCACCTCAGTCGCTCCTTCAATGTGCAGTGTTTTTAGACACATTCTAGCCTTGAAGTCCAATGACGCGGAGTGGTTAAGATGTAAATGGTGTGAGAACACAACTTCATTACATTGTTTTCCAGTTAACATGAGCTTATATTCTGTTTCGATGCACACTTGAGCCCAGCGGTCAGGATGGTGATTATTCTATGGGGGATGGCTTTGTTTGTTGAAAAGGGGTGGCTCCCCCCTCACCTCCCATATACACTGTACAAACTGTACATAGATCTTACTATTGTGTTATTGACTGTGCGTTTGTTTATGTGAAACTCTGTGTTTTTGATTTTGTCGCACTGCTTTGCTTTATCTTGGCCAGGTCGCAGTTGTAAATGAGAACTTGTTCTCAACTGGCCTACCTGGTTAAATAAATGTGAAATAAAATAAAATAAAAAATAAATCTATATATCTATAACACCTTTAAGGTACAGCAAATACAAATCCTATGTTTTATTTCTCAGTTTGAAATGTTCTCTTCTGTAAAACAAACAAGTAAGCAGAATAAATTGACTTTGACCAATCCCTCGTCTTTGTTAGTATTTTACATGATTTGATTTTGATCTTGATATTCAAGAAAATGCAAAAAAAGATGTACTGTTGTCTATGTAACCTTTTTCTGGCCATTTCTGGACATAAAAACTGAAAATTAGATTAAATAAGTATACAGAACCATTACTCAGTACTTTGCTGAAGCACCTTTGGCAGCAATTACAGCCTCAAGTCCTCTTGGGTATGATGCTACAAGCTTGGCACACCTGTATTTGGGAGGTTATTCCATTCTTCTCTGCAGACCCTCTCAAGCTCTGTGAGGCTGGATGGGGAGCTTCACTGCACAGTTATTTTCAGATCTCTCCAGAGATATTTGACCGGGTTGAAGTCCGGATTCTGGCTGGGCCACTCAAGGACAATCATAGACTTGTCCCAAAGCCACTCCTGTGTTGTCTTGGCTGTGTGCTTAGGGTCGTTATCCTATTGGAAGGTAAACCTTCGCCCCAGTATGAGGTCCTGAGTGCTCTGGAGCAGGTTTTCATCAAGAATCTCTCTGTTATTTGCTCTGTTCATCTTTCCCTCGATCCTGACTAGTCTCCCAGTCCCTACTGCTGAAAAACTTCCCCACAGCATGATGTTGCCACCACCATGCTTCACCATAGATATTGTGCAAGGTTTTCCTCCAGATGTCATGCTTGGCATTCAGGCCAAAGACTTAAATCTTGGTTTCATCAGACCAGAGAATCTTGTTTCTCATGGCCTGAGAGTCCTTAGGTGCCGTTTGGCAAACTCTAAGAGGGCTTGTCATGTGCCTTTTACTGAGCAGTGGCTTCCGTCTGGCCACTCTACCATAAAAGCCTGATTGCTGGAGTGCTGCAGAGATGGTTGTCCTTCTGGATAGTTCTCCCATCTCCACAGAGGAACTCTGGTGCTCTGTCAGAGTGACCATCGGGTTCTTGGTCACCTCCCGGACCAAGGGCCATTCTCCCTGATTTTCCCAGAGACAGAAAATGCTTAGTCCTGGACTAAAAATATTATTCAAAGGACAATTTACAGATGATCTGTATTGTGGTTAGTTCTACTGTGAGGGAGGCAAAGATTCCTACATTCTCCTGCAGCAGTCACAGACAGTCTACAGATCACATACCAACCAGTACATGTATGCTGTTACGTATCCACACCTGCAAACAGGTGCACGAGTGCACACATGCACACACACCACACACACACATACACACACACACACCACTGTAGGGTGTATAGTTAGACGAGACTCTTACTGCATCCTGTCCTTCCGAAACTTCAGCCAATCATATTTCAGAGACTAGTTGTGGTGTGAGGAGATTGACAGAAGTATTGTTGAACCAAACCTCAGATACATCTAACAGAAACTATTAATCTACTTTACCAGACATTTTTAGCAAGATATAAAAAATCTCAACTAAATTCACCCTCCAAAAACACCAATATGAGAAATGTATTCATGCTTCTGACAATTACAACAAGCATCTCACGAGTGATGAAACCCCTACTTGTCCTGCTATATTTCCATGGAAATGTTCAGTGTTTGTTGTTTACTTCTTATGTATCAGCACCTTTATTATCTTATTAAGCTAATAACTACAGTAGATAGGAAAGATATTGCGTCTAATGCCACCTGTGGAGAGTCATAAGGAGCCACAGCAAGACTTTCTATTTTTTTACTTTTGGATGTTGGCAATATATACTGCAGTTGTACATGAAACCTGCTTTTTATTGTGCAGTGTAAGGTTAAAAGAAACCTGAAAATATTATGTTATTCTCCTCTGACAGATAAGCAAATGGTTTGGGCTTATGTTAGGAGCAGGAGACATTTACCTCTAATCACACCAGTTGATGGACTATCCTTGTGGTTTTCCTGTTAGCAGGCTCCTCGTCTTCCTCTCTATTTAAAAGCATTCTCTCAGTCACAGACACTGGTACTTATTATGTAGTTTGTGATAGTCTGTTTCTCTGAAACATGCGTTATTCACCCCTGATCTGGCTCGTCATCTGTTTTTGATCATCCTCCTTTGCTGTGAGTTATTCCTCTGATCCAACACTTGCACTACTATAAATACACTGTATACAGCTATATGATTGGTATTGAAGGTCTAATTTGATCAATTTGATCATATGTCACGGTGAATATTGTACACTGAGTATATAAAACATTAAGAACACATGGTCTTTCACCAAATTTATTGGATTTTTGAGAAGTCGGTTGAAAAAAGATCAAATACATTTTTCAAATCCAATCAGTTTTTCACATTGATTCAACGTAAACACATTGAATTTTTTGGTTGAAATGATGTGGAAACAAAGTTGATTCAACCAGTTTTTGCCCAGTGGGTTGTTACTAACATGATGTTACTCGTGAACTTTGACTGATGCCAATCAATATAAAGGTTAAACGTTTGTTCTCAAGAATAATATCCCAACCATGTTTTTTAATTTCCTTTTCTTCAGTCTCGAGTTCGTTCTCGATACCACATATTGAGTGTCTCGGTCTCGGATCCATTTTCACTTGGTCTTGACTTGGTCTTGGACAATGATGACTGAATTTCTTCCTTAAACCAGAGTCTTTGAGTCTTTGGAGGTGGCAAAATGTTTTCTTTTGCAGTGACCTTTGCTGTTTTGGACCTGTAAACAGATCGTTTGCATTCAATAAGGTTTGCATTTACTTTTTGCCTAAATATGCTGGACTGCCTTCGAATTCTGAAACATTGCCTACTCTAAAAAAGAATGAAACTAAAGTAGGCCTACTTGCAGTGGCAGTCTACACACTTCAATGCAAAAGATCAACTGTCTGTTCAATTGACAAATTCTACTGTAGACCTGTGTTATCAACCACGCTCCCTTTCGGATGCATAGAGCAAAAACAAATGATGTAATATCCTGTAATAATCTAATAGGCCCAATGAAATGAGATGTGCATGGTAATTTGTCGTATGGTTACTTCGTGAATATGAACTCTTCATGGCCAGAAAAGCTGAGGAATTGATTATGCAATGGTTATGATATATTTACATATTATGTTTAGAAATTAATATTCTGCCCTACCAAGCAAAAAGGCAATAACTACTCACAGCGTGGAACTGAGAATAATGGCTTCCAAGTTTTTTAATTGTCCAGCCAAATTAATTCTGAGGAGATCATTTGAGATGTGGTGATCTGTTGCCTTACTATTAGTTAATATTTTATTCACGTTGACCCTGACCTCTGACATGACCTTTGACCCTTAAACAACAGTTACTGCCTTCTTCCTTGGCATGATATGTTGCAAATGGCAGGGTAATACCAAAGCAAAGAGCAGTGTCTGCCATTTTCATTTGTTAGTTTACTATTCTTCTCATGTATGTTATTAATAAAAGAGCAGTGTAATTACTGACAGTGAAGCGGAGTTCAAACTGCATTCTTCGTGTGTCTTCCACTAAGATACCAGGTGCATTTACATGGAGATGTAGGTTCTGCGTCAGTCACATTACATACTGTGTTTTACAGCTAGCCCATGTCTTGTTATAAGAATTCATGTGAACAGCAGCACTGCAATTGTTTGAATTATATTCACTGATTACCTATCTTGTAATATAAATGATGCATTGGAACATGGTAGAAGAATGACATAGGGTAATACTAATTATAAAAAATTACCATGAGATTGCAAAGTTAATGATTTGTGTACACTACTGGTCAAAAGTTTTAGAACACCTACTCATTTAAGGGTTTTATTTTATTTATTTTTACAGTTTTCTACATTGTAGAATAATAGTGAAGACATCAAAACTATGAAATAACACATATGGAATCATGTAGTAACCAAAAAAGTGTTAAACAAATCAAAATATATTTTATATTTAAGATTCTTCAAATAGCCACCCTTTGCCTTGATGACAGCTTTGCACACTCTTGGCATTCTTTCAACCAGCTTCACCTGGAATGTTTTTCTAACAATCTTGAAGGAGTTCCCACATATGCTGAGCACTTGTTAGCTGCTTTTCCTTCACTATGTGGTCCGACTCATCATTGGTTAGAGCATTGGGCCAGTAATCGAAAGGTTGCTAGATCAAATCCCCGAGCTGACAAGGTAAAAATCTGTCGTTCTGCCCCTGTACAAGGCAGTTAACACACTGTTCCTAGGCTGTCATTGTAGATAAGAAATTGTTATTAACTGACTTGCCTAGTTAAATAAAGGTAAAATAAAACATTGAAATAAATAATGTCAAAGTGGAATTATGTCAACAACAAAAAAAGTGTCAATGAGTATTCAACACCTTTGTTATGGAAATCCAAAATCAGTTCAGAAGTAGAATTTTGCCAAACAAGTCGCAAAAATACTTTGCCTGGACTCACTCTGTATGCAATAATAGTGTTTAACATGATTTTTTAATGACTACCTAATTTCTGTACCCCACACATGCAATTATCTGTAAAGTCGATCAGTCGCGTTGTGAATTTCAAACACAGATTCAACCAACAATACCAGGGAGGTTGTCCAATGCCTCACAAAGAAGGACACTTATGGTAAAATTAAACAATTACACTTTGGATGGTGTATCAATATAAACAGTCACAACAGAGATACTGGCATCATTCCTAACTTAGTTACCGGAGAGGAAGAAACCAGCTCAGAGATTTTACCATGAGGTCAATGGTGACTTTAAAACAGTTACAGAGTTTAATGACGCGCAGCCGCACCTTCTCCATGCTGCTCTTCGTCGTCCTCCTCGCCTTCCTGTGGAAGAACTGGGAGGTCATCTCACAGTAACTGGATCGCTTCCTGATGTCCCCGAGTTGACCTACAGGGGTGGGGCTCTCTCAATGAGTGACGAAGGGAGGCGACGTATGGGTGGGGCACCCTGAACAATGAGGGACAGATGCGTGGCCTGGTGCGAGGGACGACTGACTAACAAACCCGTACTCTGCCTCTGATGCATGTGGTGGAGCCAGGCCAGCACAGGGCGGGCTTAGTGGAAAGGAGGAGGATGATGAGGAGCCAGTGAAGTTGTTTATGCGTTGAAGACTCTTGCTTTAGAATTGATTCAAGTGGTACTGAATTTGTTTCATCTTGTTATTGCAGTCCTTAATGCAGATGCTCAAGGTCATTCTCTTGTGGCAGGATTGGGAAGGTAAACAGCTGGCATGTTGATGATCCACATGGCTAGTGACTTGACCCTTTTTTGCTCTCCTTTTCTCTCCACCCAAAATCTCTTTCTTTTCTCTCTTTAACCCTAAAATCTCACCTTTCTCCATGTTCTTACTCCCAATATGTTCTCTTCCGTGTTTGTCTTCCTCTGCCCCTCTTCTCAATCACCCCAGTCTTTGCCCATTTCACCAAATCGCTCTTCTTTCTGGGAGGATTGATGTGACTAGGATTGATGTGACTAGCAGTGCACTTCTGTAGACAAAATCTAATTTATCACTGGATCAAGCGAGTGATGGGTTCTTGACTTGTTTCTATTGGACGAGCTAAACGCGACGTTGGGCCTGATTGGATCAGGACTGAGTCGGAATATGCTCTGCTTGAAGCCCTGCACTCTTGGCCTGGCCTGTTGGATCTGCCCCTGCTGAGACTATAATCTAATCTATAAACTGAATTAACATACTTGAAGAGCTGTGAAGCTGCTCAGTCTTTCAGTGCTTCCGTACTGTTTCTATTAGTGCCAATTAAATATCAACTGTTTTTTTAAACAAATAAACATGCAGTTTTAAAAATGAAAGTTTGAGTTAACACACCCAGTTTCTATTTCAACCTCATTTTTTGATGTGTAGAAAATATTGCCTATATTGAGAAGCTCGTCGAGCTCTAACAATGTCCTCAAAGATGGAAGGCAGGCGAGACCTTTCTAGCCAATGAGGCCAGATAAGTGTGACCGAGTCATAGATTCCAATTCCAAGATGGCGTAGCAGTGCAGACGTCGTTTGTTGTCCTCTCGTTTACTTTTTGTATTTTTCGTGTTTTTTGTATATATTCCAATTTATTTTTCAATCTCTTTTTCCATTTTTAAATTAAATATACCTTCCGGTAACCCGCCTCACTCGGACACGGATCTGCTATTTATTTAGACCCTATAGCCAAAACTTTAATCAGAAGGTAGCCAGCTAATTAGCTAAGTTACTAGCCGTTTAGTCATTGTTAGCCACTGCTAGCGGCCTTTACCCTCTGCTCAGTGCACCAGCGTTTTTTTAGCCTGCTAATACCTGCCAGCCTCGGACTGTTTTTCTCCACTACAATATCAGGTTCCTGCCGTAAATCCCTGGCCCATTGATCATCAAAGCTAGCTATCTTCAACCGAGTGACCCAGCCCCGAAGCTAGCCCTGAGCCTGGCGCATCTCCAGCAAGAAAACGAAATTCCCACAACTAAAATACCCTCTTTTGCCATCTGGCCCGTTCCCCTTCGTCGATACGGCGCCCCGCGTACCACCCACGACTCGGTACGCAGACGTAATTCTATCAGCTGTGCCTTCAAACCGGCCTTTGCGGACGAAGGAGCAGACGATTCTACTTACCCCGGACTGCTAACTTTAAACGCCGTGTCTCCCGCGTGCTAGCATAGTAACGATCTACCTAAGCGGTTTCCCCCTGTTCATCTCTTGCTGTACACTGTACCCTGTGATCACTTGGCTAACATAGCTGATGCTTCTGGACTGTTCATTTATCCGGTACTCCACTTTGTTTACCTTGTTTATCTGTCGCCCCTAGCCCCGAACTCAGGCCCTGTGTGTAGTTAACCGACCCCCCCTGCCCAATTCATCGTCATTTTTACCCTGTTGTTGTTGACTTAGCTGATTAAGCTGTTGTTGTCTTACCTGTTGTTGACTTAGCTAGCTCTCCGAATCAACCTGTGATTGCTTTATGCCTCGCTTTATGTCTCTCTCAAATGTCAATATGCCTTGTATACTGTTGTTTAGGATAATTATCATTGTTTTAGTTTACTGCGGAGCCCATAGTCCCACTGTACATGCCTTAGAAACCCCCTTTGTCCCACCTCCCACAACATGCGGTGAACCTCACCCAGTATAACCAGCCATGTCCAGAGATGCAACCTCTCTTATCACTCAGTGCCTGGGCTTACCTCCACTGTACCCACACCCCACCATACCCCCTGTCTGCACATTATGCCCTGAATCTATTCTACCATGCCCAGAAATCTCATCCTTTATTCTCTGTCCCCAACGCACTAGACGAACAGTTTTGCTAAACTTTAGCCGTACCCTCATCCTACTCCTCCTCTGTTCCTCGGGTGATGTGGAGGCTAACTTAGGCCCTGCGTGTCCCCAGGCACTCTCATTTGTTGACTTCTGTAATCGAAAAAGCCTTGGTTTCATGCATGTTAACATCAGAAGCCTCCTCCTTAAGTTTGTCTTTACCATGTCTGAAACCTGGCTTAGGAAGGCCAACAAAATTCTGAGATTAACATACCCAACTACAAACATTTTCCGTCAAGATAGTACTGTCAAAGGGGGAGGAGTTGCAATGTACTGCAGAGGTTAGCTTGCAAAGTTCTGTCATACTTTCCAGGTCTATGCCCAAACAGTTCGAGCTTCTAATTTTAAAAATGAATCTCTCCAGAAATGAGTCTCTCACTGTTATAGACCCCCCTCAGCTCCCAGCTGTGCCCTGGACACCATATGTGAATTCATTGCCCCCCATTTATCTTCAGAGTTGTTCTGTTAGGTGACTGTTACGAACCGGCTCAGAGTTCGCACAAAAGGGAGACAACGTGGAGACAAGGAGTATCAAAAATATATATTTATTCGATACCATAACTAGCACAACCAAAAACAAGGTGTCTGCATGGAGAGAGTCTCTCCAATGGACTGTGGAAGAGGTGTCTTTATCCTGGGACACACCCGAGCCCAGGTGTTTCCCATCAAGCTGACGACCCTTCCAACTCCGCCCACTGGCATCCTAATACGGAACAAGAGCAAAGAGAGAAAATACAGCAGACAGAGCGGGAGGGGTCGTCACAGTGACCTAGACTGGGGATATGCTTAACACACCAGCAGGTCCTACAATCTAAGCTAGATGCCCTCAATCTCACACAAATTATCAAGGAAACCACCAGGTACAACCCTAAATCCGTAAACCATGGGCACCCTCATAGATATTATCCTGACCAACTTGCCCTCCAATACACCTCTGCTGTTTTTCAATCAGGATCTCAGTGATCACTGCCTCATTGCCTGCATCCGCTATGGGTCTGCGGTCAAACGACCATCCCTCATCACTGTCAAACGCTCCCTAAAACACTTCTGCGAGCAGGCCTTTCTAATCGACCTGGCCCAGGTATCCTGGAAGGATATTGACCTCATCCCGTCAGTCGAGGATGACTGGTCGTTCTTTAAAAGTAATTTCCTCACCATCTTAAATAAGCGTGCCCCTTTCAAAAAATGTAGAACTAAGAACAGATATAGCCCTTGGTTCACTCCAGACCTGATTGCCCTTGACCAGCACAGAAACATCCTGTGGTGGACTGCAATAGCATCGAATACTCCCCGCGATATACAACTGTTCAGGGAGGTCTGGAACCAATACACACAGTCAGTCAGGAAAGCAAAGGCTAGCTTTTTAAAACAGAATTTTGCATCCTGTAGCTCTAACTCCAAAACGTTTTGAGACACTGTAAAGTCCATGGAGAACAAGAGCACCTCCTCCCAGCTGCCCACTGCCACTGAGGCTAGGCAACACGGTCACCACCGATAAATCCATGATAATCAAAAATGTCAATAAGTATTTCTCTACGGCTGGCCATGCTTTCCTCCTGGCTACCCCAACCCCAGCCAAACAGCTCCGCACCCCTCGCAGCTACTTGCCCGAGCCTCCCAGCTTCTCCTTCACCCAAATCCAGATCGCAGATGTTCTGAAAGAGCTGCAAAACCTGGACCCGTACAAATTCAGCTGGGCTAGACAATCTGGACCCTCTCTTTCTAAAATTGTCTGCCGCCATTGTTGCAACCCTTATTACCAGTCTGTTCAACCTCTCTTCATTTTGTCCAAGATCCCTAAATATTGGAAAGCTGCCGCGGTCATCCCCCTCTTCAAAGGGGCTGACACTCTAGACCCAAACTGTTACAGACCTATATCCATCCTGCCCTGCCTTTCTAAAGTCTTTGAAAGCCAAGTTAATAAAAAGATCACTGACCATTTCGAATCCCACCGTCCCTTCTCCGCTGTGCAATCCGGTTTCCGAGCTGGGTCACGGGTGCACCTCAGCCACGCTCAAGGTACTAAACGATATCATAACCACCATCGATAAAGACAGTACTGTGCAGCCGTCTTCATCGACCTGGCCAAGGCTTTCGGCTCCGTCAATCACCGTATTCATATTGGCAGACTCAATATCCTTGGTTTCTCATATGACTGCCTCGCCTGGTTCACCAACTACTTCGCAAGGATAGAGTTCAGGTGTATAATCGGAGGGCCTGTTGTCCGGACCTCTAGCAGTCTCTATGGGGGTACCACAGGGTTCAATTCTCGGGCCGACTCTTTTCTCTGTATATATCAACGATGTCGCTCTTGCTGCGCGGGATTCCCTGATCCACCTCTACGCAGACGACACCATTCTGTATACATCTGGCCCTTCTTTTGACACTGTGTTAACTAACCTCCAAACGAGCTTCAATGCCATACAACACTCTTTCCGTGGCCTCCAACTGCTCTTAAACGCTAGCAAAACCAAATGCATGCTTTTCAACCATTCGCTGCCCGCACCCACCCGCCCGACTAGCATCACTGCTCTGGACGGTTCTGACCTAGAATATGTGGACAACTACAAATACCTAGGTGTCTGGCTAGACTGTAAACTCTCCTTCCAGACTCATATCAAACATCTCCATTCCAAAATCAAATCTAGAATCGGCTTTCTATTTTGCAACAAAGCCTCCTTCACTCACGCCGCCAAACTTACCCTAGTAAAACTGACTATCCTACCGATCCTCGACTTCGGCGATGTCATCTACAAAATAGCTTCCAATACTCTACTCAGCAAATTGGATGCAGTCTATCACAGTGTCATCCGTTTTGATACCAAAGCGCCTTATTCCACCCACCGCTGCGACCTGTATGCTCTAGTCGGCTGGCCATCGCTATATATTCATCGCCAGACCCACTGGCTCCAGGTCATCTACAAGTCTATTCTAGGTAAAGCTCTGCCTTATCTCAGCTCACTGGTCACGATAACAACACTCACCCGTAGCACGCGCTCCAGCCGGTATATCTCACTGGTCATCCCCAAAGCCAACACCTCCTTTGGCCGCTTTTCCTTCCAGTTCTGTGCTGCCAGTGACTGGAACGAATTTCAAAAATCGCTGAAACTGGAGACTTACATTTCCCTCACTAACTTTAAACATCAGCTATCTGAGCAGCTAACCGATCGCTGCAGCTGTACATAGTCCATCTGTAAATTGCCCAGCCAACTACCTACCTCATCCCCATATTGTTTTTATTTACTTTGCTGCTCTTTTGCACACCAATATCACTACTTACACACCATCATCTGCTCATCATTTTCTGCTCATCTATCACTCCAGTGTTGATCTGCTAAATTGTAATTACTTTGCTACTATTGCTATGCCTCCTCATGCCATTTGCACACACTGTATATATACTTTTTTCTATTGTGTTATTGAATGTACGCTTGTTTATTCAATGTAACTTTGTGTTGTTGTTTCTGTCGCACTGCTTTGCTTTATCTTGGCCAGATTGCAGTTGTAAATGAGAAATTATTCTCAACTACCTTACCTGGTTAAATAAAGGTGAAATAAAAAATAAAAAATGTAAGATATGTGACAGCTTCAATGGCATTGCCTATGCTCTCTTCCCCTGTATCCTTTTTCAAATCCAGGCCTTGAGGTCCACAGCATTAATGATTTATTCTTCTCCGTAGGGGTGGTTGAGTAAAAGCTGGTTAAACTTCCAGGGAATAAAGAACCAGGAGCACCAGCGGACAGCAATGCTCTGGTTTGGGTACCTTTGAATATCAAACTGAAGACCCAATTAGTTCTTCCTCCCCCTTGTGGACAAACTAAAGTGGTACAACATGTTGCATCGCACCATTGTGGGCACTGACCCATAACAGAAAAGTTTTGAATAATTTCCCATAGCTTCATAGTTATGGGAAATGTTTGTTTTGAGATGGTTAGTTATAACTGCATAGAAAGAATGCTGCCACAAACCAGCAGCATCAAAAATTCCATGGTGGAGAGAACAGTGAAAAACCAGTATCAAGGCCGTCCCTCAGGAGACTGGTACCAATATGTCATGTCCAGTGTGTTCCAAGCTCAGATGGATCTCAACCATCTGCTCACTCACTGTACCAGATTATCCCAATGAATCGTGCCATGGTCATCAGCCTATGATGGATGAACAACAAAGTCCTGACTGTATAGAAAACAACTTAACCATCAAACTTTGCCAGGTACCGGGAATTCACTGTACTACTGATGCAATTAATCTGGCAGAAGAGGGTACTGATTAAGCAGGTGCAAGAAACAAGAACTTAACAGATTGTTATTTATATATATATATATATATTTTGCATCAGTGAATCATTAAACATCTTTACAAACCCCTAGCCACCATCAACACTTATCTACAGGAAAAGTGGAGATTACATTTTACAGCAGTTAGGTCTACAATTAAATGCCACAAACAAGTAGTACAAAAACTGCTTTATTTAAAAACATACAAAGTGGATAAAAGGAGTGCAGTCACTCTGCTGCTGCCCTCTTGCCTCGTTTCCCTGTGTTTTTAGCTTCAGGAGCAGCAGTCATCCTACATCACCCTCTGCAGGCTTCTGAAAAGCTTTGGCCTTTGCACCCTTCTTGGCTGCCCCTTCACCCTTGGTAGTCTTCTGTGCTTTGGGTTGATCCTCAGCTGTCCCCTCTTCCCCACTGTCCTCTTCGACTTGGGCTTCTTAGCAGGGGCCACCTTGGAAGCAGATGCTTTTGCGGACTTCCTGAATTTTGCATCCTGAAAGATGAAAATGACAGGATTGCAATGTAATCCCCCATTTAAAATTTGAGATTCAATTTAACCATGGTAAAGCCCAAATAGGGAACAGTACCCATGACAAAAGTGTAAAAAAAAGTCCCTATACACCAAAACCACTTGAACAATGCCAATAGTCAGAACATAACTAAAACCACACTTGCCTCTGAAGGTTTCTCCTTCTGCTTTTTGGCTGTAGACATTTTCTTCTCAGCTTCTAGAGACAAGAGTTAGTGATGTGTGTATGCATGCAATCATGGACACCATGAGGAGAAGTGAGATACCCATACAAGTCATTGAATGAGCAATGTTAAATGTCCTCCATTGCAATGGGAGTAGCTCAATAACAATGGTCCCATACATTTGGGCGGATTATAGGGTGATGTCTAAATCCTAGGAGTGATGAGCACAATCAATTCAGTGGATTCAGTTTACCGGCTTCCTTGTCCTTAGTCTTCTTGGCTCCAACCTTGGCAGCCTTCTCCACATTGGGATCAGTGTTCTCAGTGACCTTTGGCTTGGGCTCCTTCATCCAACCCCTGACTGCAAGCTGGCAAGGGAGAGTAAACACATATTGAGCTACATTATATTAAATAGCAAACCCATGTTCAATATGTTTGTCATATAATGTTGACTAATCTAATAAACACACCACTTTATATTCAGAACTGGTACCATGAAGTTTGGCTCATTTGGCAGGTAAGCTACTATCACATTCAGAAAATAAAGTCCATTCACCTTGGAACACATTTTTCTTGATTTAATTACTTGGGTTAACAAAGCCTAGTTGCCACAAGTAGCCTATTGAAGTAACTGTCCAGTGGAGTTCTCACTTTAAAAAAAAGTTTATATTCTGTTTATTCCTACCCAAATAATGTTGTGGACTCATCCTGTATAGTGATGTTGCGTTTGATGCCTGAGTTCTGAGGCATGCGTTGAAATCGCAGTGTGCTGATACTCGTATCACTTTATCAGAAGCACGTGATTAATGACGTCCAAATTTTCGTTTCGTCGGAACAACCACCTGATTGGTAGAAGACAAAAAGGCTACACTGTACACACTATGGGGTGTGGGACATAATCTATAATAATTTGGCTGCTCTAAATTCTTTTGACCAGCAGGTGCCACTAGTGTGCACTTGATCAAAGCCTTGAGAATTTAACCTATTTCAGACAATTAGCTGGAAAATCTCAACTCTCCAGGAAGCTTTGTTTCCCCATCACTAATCCTATACTTGTATTTGTAGCCAAAGCATAACTTGAAAAAACAAAACAAAAAAATACTTAAACTTGTAACACAAAACAGACAGATTCGATAATGCTTGCCATTTCCTCATTAAACATTATATCATGTTGGCTCATTGGCTGAGCTGGCCAATCAGCAGTATACTTGATTTAATATTTTTTGTAACAGGTATATGCCCACACCATTCTGTTGGTGTAATACATGTAATACATTGATTTTTGGAACCTCTTACCCTGGCAATTTGAGTGGTAACTCATGGGTACACTAGCAATGGCTGCCAGTCCTGATTTGAAGGGAACTGCCGTCCATGGATTTATTGTATATAGCTGGTTGCAGCTGTCTGTTTGCACATTTCAAAATACAAATCGCGGGGAAAAACATAGTTTGTAAAGCAAATGCCTACTGCTGAAAATAGAAGACTGTCTGTAGAACCAATATAATTATCAACTCCCATTTTTTAGTGACCAGCAGCACTGTTTTTCAAAGTGGCTCATCTTGAGATAGGCTATTGCCAAGAGGAGCGCATTGGCCCTCACCGTGAGTAGTAGCCTATGGCTTCATCATTACGTGAGTCAGTGTGCCACTGGAAATTGTATGTAATTGCCCAATGTAGTAATATATAAATAAAAAATACAATTCAAACAGGAAAGCTGCTTTAACATACTCAATTAGAATTGTTGGGAAGGAAAACCATTTCACTCATGTTGTAAATTATAGGTCATATTTCATAGAAATCTGGAAACACTGGGCATTTACTTTAAGAAGATTTAGACATGCATGGGTCACTTACCCGAAACCTCCCCTGTGCGCCGTTTGCTATCGAGTTGGTGTCCTCACCAATACCCCGCCCTCGGTTCCTTTTTTCAGGGTCTTGCGTGTCATGTACTTCAACCTCATCAGGTCCACAGATGGATATTTCTCTGTTATGTAGCCGCGAATGGCCTGCGATGAGACCATTCGAGAGTCCAACTCCTTCAGCGCTTCTTTAACCATCACCATCGTAGGTGGATGAAGAGGAGTTTTCCGCGCCTCAGCAGGTGCTTGTTGGATTCTAACAATGAAATTGACAAATGTATCAACCGTAATCTAACCAAATAGCCATACAATTAGGCTACTCAAATTGGCCTAAACCGCACATGGTTTTACAAACCTGATTTATCTTTTCCCGACACTTTTTCATATTTATGGGCAAGTCAGAAGATGAAGTTACTTCTTCGGCGGCTGCTGCTTTTTTTTAGGAGGCATGATCAAACGGTTAATCTCAAAGTTAGGCTATATAAAAACGTTAGTATAAAAACAGCAACTGCATTCTCAGCCTACACACGTTCAATGCTATGCACTTCAAGCAAAGCAAGCGGTTCATCTGAACGGGCGCTGACATTTAGGTACCAGTCAGAGTATTAAAGGTAAACTGATCAGTCGAGTAGTGTGAACTCGCTTCTTCTCTCCTCCGTTCCTTCCTTCCATCCTGTCCTTTCCTTTACTGTGCTTATCAGTTTACCTTCACTGCTCTGGCATATTGTTAAACATCACTCACCAAACATAAATGAAATATGAAAACCCTTCTACATTTTAGAGATCATCAAACTCTCAACCACAAATGCAGAGTTTTTGTAGTTAAACTTTGTGCAGCTGTAAAAAAGGTAAAACAAAAAGTCGAAGATAAATTTTTTCTCAGACAGACAAGTTAGTTTGTTGGTTTTAAAAATCGAATTGCCAGCAATAATGATACAAAATAAAATCTGTTAAAGACAGTTAGCTTTAGATCATAAAAATAATGACCGATAAATGATTCTGAATGTTCAGCCTCCTTGTCCTCTGCAACATGACATTAGCCCACAGTTGTCATATGAGACGTGGTTTTCCTGTGAACAATCTCCACATCTGCTTTTCTATTGAAACATTTATTCTTTGTCCCAGTAACTACCACCATCTTCTCTGAAGTCAGACTAACAGTATGTATGTAACTGTCTAAATAATGACATTGTTCATCCCTGATATGGCTGGTCGTCTGTTTTTGCTCATCCTCCTTTTCGGTGAGTTATTTTTCCGTTCCAGTTCCATCATCTGTTTGTGCTACAGGATATTCCATTCTTCTTTCCCCTCTTTTAGTCTTTTACTTTAGGAACTCTTAATATTTCAACATGTTATGGTTATAATAAGTGTGTCTTATTCCATTGATCATCCTATTGATTTATATTTCTCTGTCATTATTTTACATTTTGTTCAGATAAGAATGACCACTGCTTGATAACATGGCTGTGAATGCATTCCAGGCTGTTCTGCTTCGCCAGCTTGTGTAAAGTGTTCCCATCTCATGTTTTCTTATTTTTCTTAATGGCAAAAAGAGCATAATAATGACCCATTTTGTTATGTCTAGATATCTTCCAGTACATCAAAGCCAAAGGTCAGTATCATTATTATGAATTTAAAGCTGCATTATGGAACATTTTGGGCTACCAGACAAAACAACGGGTTACCAAAATATTCAAATAGTGATTGAAATATTTTCAATTAAAACGTTATTTTGATGAATTCATCGGAGTCAACATGGGTCAGCATCCCCATGGAATGCTTTCGACACATTGTAAAATCCATGCCCCGACTGTTTGGTATACTGCGTGTAGTCCCGACACAAATCTAGGGCTGGTACCCAAGCCAGCTGGTGGGTCATTCTAAATCTTCCATTGCCATGATGGCTGTCAATGTTCTTATCCCTTGCTTGCTAGCTAGGCAACTTCGGCTAACACATTCACGTCAAACAGTGCAGCCAGAATAACAGCAAAGAAGCTGTATTTGCATTTGTTTAAGCTGTTTTCTATAGATTTTGGGGGGGATACATCCATAACAATGAGCTAATGTCTCGATGCGAGATTTCGCCTGGCATAGAAAATGTGCTCTCTCTCCAGGACTCTATTCAGAGGAGTTAGCCAACTACAGTACACAGTTAACATAATCACTTTAAACTGAAGCTGGAATGACAGTAAACTAGCTGCATTTTGTGTTTTTCTATTGGCATTTCTTTGAATATATCCATAATAATTATACTGATTCCTGATTTTGACTGGCTGAGAAAAGCTGCCAGACTGTCTCATCCCGACACATTCGTTCATTACTATGTGACAGCTGGAGATGATTGGATTTCAATATTGAAACAATGTTGCAAATGTCGGAGACAGACAGCAAGGTTAATACAAATCTCCGCTGTTGAAAACCAAATGCTAGTCTAAAGTAAATGGGATATAATATCTAAATGCTTTTTACAGTGGAGATCAAGTTTATAAATTGCCTGGCTGGGATGATGAGATAGTGGATTGAGCAGTCAAATGGAATAGTGAATAGACTATTTTTTGTGTTTGCAAACGTTGCGCGCATCGCTCTCGTGCGGCAACGTTTACAAACACAAAAAATAGTCTATTCGCGATTCCATTTGACTGCTCAATCCACTGTGGTGACAGAACAAAAAAAGTCTCTATTTACATGTTGCATATGAGTGCATTTTACACTACTTTGGATTATCATTTGAGTTTAAGGCTCGTATGAATGTCCTGCTTAATATAATGTTTCTGTCATCATTGCAAATCAACTGCATTATACTTAAAATAACTTAAACTTCAACCAGTAAAATGCTATGGCTTTGTCAGTGAGTGTTTAGCATTCTAGCGAACAACTTGCTGCATCCAAAATAGTTATTTTACAAAGATCACAACCAAATATAATCTCAGTGACTGTTCAAGCAAGAATCAAAACTTCATTGTCAGCGTAGGTGAGCCCCCAAAAGGTTATTTTGTTTAGAAGTAATAAAAACGTAAATCTAGGCTATGTTGAATGGGAGCAGATGGCATGGCTTTCTTACTGCAGCCAAGAGTCACGCGCATCTGTACGTGATGTCAGTGTGTCGTGCACTGGAAAGTATAGAATGCCATTTGGGTCTTCGCATTTCAAAAAAGATACACGTGAAATAACATTGTTTGATGCGTCAAATAAGCTTGTTGACCAATCAGGACCTGGATATGACTGTACGTCACATACTAATTTAACACGTTCGTTACTTTTTTACATAGTTATTACAGATTGATTACACTATCACTTGTTTTTCATATGTCACAGCGATTCACCGATATGTATGATGCTAGTAAAGTTTTGTCTTGCGCACCTGCCGCTGCAGCACAAGCGCCGCAGACACACCTCCCCAAGCTCTGGGACAGTTCTGGTCAGAACAAAATCCATCACTTCCGTTGTTTGGCTGTGCCCATATAGCAACGTTCCACAATGAGCATATGTTCTGGTGGAAGGATGAAAATAAAACACATTTACTCAGAACAATAATACCTCTTTAATGAAAGACATGTTCTTAATCTTTTGTTTAAATGTTGGCAACCGTTTTACAAAAGCAAAATGCCCATCGAAGCCGAGGATTATTGTGTGATAACTCCTCCTAAGGGCTGTTCCTGCCACGGGTTCTCATTGTTTATTGTTAAATAGACAACAGTGTCTTAATTGTTTTTCTCTTTCAAACTCATATAATATTAAGTGGTACATTATCTGTATGAGTAGTTAAACATTGAAAATGAATTTATAATTCAATACAAAAAGACACTCTATCATCCCTCTGTCACAGATCTTCCTCAGCCCAGTCTGACAGTGATTCCTGCAGTCATCAAAGAGAGAGACTCAGTTCAGCTGAACTGTCAGACTCCTCCATCTGTCTCTGAGTGTTACTTCATAATGGAAGGGCAAGTGGAATTCACCCTACCATCACCCTGTCAACAGACACTCACAGGAACACTACTGGTGAGGTGGACAGGTCAGAGTTCACCAGCTGAGGTCAAAATACAATGTCAGTACAGTGCTACAGGTTCACAGTTTAGATCCATATACAGTGAGCCTTCAACAGTCACAATTCAGGGTAAGAAGACTATTTGAATGGTTGTAAACAATGTACTGTTGTGCCATCATTACCATGTTCCTCTTGTGATATGTTATCATACTGTGTGTTGTTATAAGCTATTACATGAAGCAATCAAGCAATATATTACATCTCCTTCATTTCCCATACTGTCGCTGCATGAGGTAATGGACTCAAGATCCTTAAGTCTGAAATAACAAGGAGGGACTAGGCTATCAGTAAATTTCTCAAAACCTAATAATGCTAAATGCTTTATTACCTTATTCTCACAGACCTTCCTCAGCTGACAGTGAGTTCTACAGTCATCAGAGAGACAGAATCAGTTCATCTGAGTTGTGAGACTCCTCCATCTCTCCATGTGTCTCACTGTTCTTCTACATAGAGGGGAGGAAGAATCTTCCAGACTCATCGTGCAAGCAGACAATAACAGGAACTGAGCTGCTGAAGAGGGCAGATCAAACATTTCCATCTGTGGTCAAAGTATTATGTTACTATGCTGTAGGGAGGTCTCACACATCTATCAGTGATACTGTCTCAGTCACTGTTCAGGGTAAGTCGGTGGTTTAAACAATGATACACGTCACTGTTATACCGTATTAATTATGCTCGTTCTGAAAATGAGATCTTTTGTCGTATTTCCTAAACGTCTTCATTTCACATAATGATAGGATTTACTGTACTTTGTACAAACATAAATGCTGACATAGTTGAACATTTGATTAATGGATTTTCCATACTGTTAGTATGTATGGATAACCTGTAATGTTTTTTAAATGTAACTTTCAAAGAGACCCACCTCCTCCCAGGCTGACAGTCAGTTCTACAGTCATCAGAGAGAGAGACTCATTTCAGCTGAGCTGTCAGACTCCTCCATCTGTCTCTGTGTCTCAGTGTTACTTCTACACAGAGGGGAGAGATTCTAAACCCTCACCCTGTACGAAGTCACTCACGGGGACTGAGCTGCTCTCGTGGGCAGGTCAACGTTCATCTGCTGAGATCAAACTGAGATGTTTTTACGCTGTAGAAACTCACTTTCCATCGATGCACAGTGGTTCAGTCTCTGTTACTATTCTTGGTAAGAAATGTTATATTCAGATTGTCTTGAATGATTCTCTTTAAATCACAATCTCAACAAATGTCATTTCAAAATAGTTGTTGTGAAGACAATAAATATTTGAAATGTATATGTCAGAAGTAGAGTTCTAAGATCCCATGGCAAACAACCACAGAGACAGGCCAAAGTACAATCAAAGGTTCTTTATAAACTCAGCTTGACACAGTAATACACAGTATCACTACGGCCCTATTAGAAATGTATAAGTAGGATGGTATTTAGGGCTATAGGCTAACTAGAAGCAATGGGCCAAACTAACACAGAAGTTGATTCGCGATCGGTGGCCAATGTTCATTCGGGTCCTTCTGAGCAGGGTTTGTTCGTTCGGATCTACCCGAGCAGGATTAGTTCGGCTCTACCTAAACAGGGTTTGGCTCTTCCTCCCGAGCAGGGATCGTTAGTCGATGGCTGGTCTAGTAGTCGATTGCTGGTTTGGTGTTCAATGGCAAGTCGCCTTCTGTCCCTCGCTCTGCATCGGCCTGGCTGTGTGGTAGAGTTGGGTGTAGCCTCTCAGCTGCGTCAGACGTGTCCCCCGTGTCTGTAGTCGTGGGGGACAGAAAACATACAAATAGAGCATGTACTGGCCAACAATTGGGGTCACACTCACACGTTTGAAATAAGCACTTTCCTTTAGTTGTGCTGTAGAGAGCGTTGTGATTTGTGTCTTTCCTACAGCAGGGGACCAGCGGAGAGGTGCAGGGAGTCGGTCGAGAGGTCCCTGGTTCAGCTCCTTTTAACTCTAGTTCTGGGCGTGTTTAGCAATATGTTTAGGGAGGGAGGAGGTGATAGAGAATCGTCTCAATGTCACTTTAGTCCGTGTTAATTTGTGGAATCACAGCACACCATACAAGCAAGCAAAGTAGTCCATGCGATTCAATTTGATTTCACACGTGAGAATGTAAGGAATTAAGTGAAAGGCAATCATTGTAAACACACACATGATGAAATGGGACTCATAAATAGACATGATATCAAATAAGACATTCTGATAGTTAATATAAAGAGAATAGCAGGCTCTAGTTTAGTAAGAGTCAGTGTCACTTGTGACATATACATTACATTCAAATAGAGTGATAGAAAAAGGAGTCTCTGTTCTTTCCTAACAGATCCAAAACCAGATATTACAGTCCATTTTGATGTGTACTTCAACGTCATCTGTTTGATTCCTGGATCCGTCAGTCCTGACACCACCTGTAACCTGTATGTTGGAGAGGAGAGTCAGCCATCCTTCACAGAAAAGATCAAGAAGAGACAATCCACCTCAGCACCCGGACAGCAGTTCTGTCAATTCACTCCAAAACATAGTGATCTGATCAGTGGTCTACAGTCAGTGAGGAGTAAGGAGGTGAGCTGTGATTACAGAGTGATCTCAGGAGCAAACTCTCTCTCTCCACGCAGTGATGGGTACAGCTTTACAGGTGAGTCATTATCTAAACAAATCTATCAGGGCTGCAGGTCTTCATGATCTGACTCACTTTGATTTTAGCATCTTCTTAGTATGACTATATTCATTCTGACCAACAAACTAAATACCACATTTCAATCCCAAATGATTTCAGATCTGGTGGGAGTTCACATGAGTGATCCAACAACTATACAGACACCTTCTATAGCAGGTAGGCTACACATTTGTGCTTTTATAGTGGCGCTGCTGTTATTTTAAAGAAAAGCAAGTATCAGCAATAAGAATAGTTGTGTTCATGTGTAAATGAAGCTGTTCTGGTAGATAATTAAGCTGTTCTGTAGATATGACACCAGCCTCAACACCAATGTCTGGGATCATCAGCACAAGTAATAGAATGTCTCTGTTCATCTAGTGGAGTGTTTAGATCGTATCTATGCTCTGTTATACTTCTGCTGTTAGATAACATGGTGACTTCATTCTAGGAAGCTGTCAACAACAGTCAGCACCTTATCTGTCCTGAAAGACTTTATCACCTTAGGAATTGGTTTTATCATCTCTATACTGAAGAGAAATATATTCTACCAGGGCTAGAAGCAATCTGTCCATAGTGATTTTTATGCCCACTTTGAAAAGACAAGTCATAAAGGTATTTCAAAAGGCCAACAACACAATGATAATCATTAATACGATCATTAATAAAAGGCTAATTTCATTAATATGTGTTTTCTCAGTGGGTTTGACTCCAGGTCCTAGATGTACTTTGCCACCCAGCACGACAGTGAGTCGTACAGAAGGTATGTTGGACCTCTAAATGACCATCTCTGCAGATAGTAATTATACAGTCAAGAGTTTAGATTACAGGTCTGTAAAATTAAGTGAACAAAATGTTTATGTAATACCTTATTATTGTGTAATCATATTGCTTCCCACTAGTTTTAACTGTTACTTCTACTTTGACCCCAGACACCACAGTGACACCAACTACCAGTAAGTAGATCCACTAATTTTAACTTACATGTATATTTTTGTTCACATTAATTCACTAAAGCTCCATCTGATTTATGAATTGACCCATTCATTTCTGCTTGTAATTTCAGTCCAGATTTGTGTACTTTTAGTCCATCTTATTTGTAGGTAATGTGTAGTTTACTTCTCTCTTTCTGCTTATTGAATGCCCTTAGATATTACATTAATTTACATTTGTTCTTGTGCAATCTCTTCTTACCAGGTTTAACGTCTCATTTGACCCCCAGCACAGCAGTGAATCCTACATCAGGTGAGTTGGTCATCTTTCTCTAGTTAGCAGATAGGACCTAAACAAATAGACTAGCTTTATTTTACCCAGGTTTTTACTCACAAATTTCCCCTGATTAAAAAAAGATGATGATATTTCATTAATTAAATCAACCCATTTAAATACCTTTATTTTGTATAATCAGATCCAATGACTTTGCTTTGCACCAGGTTCGACTACTAGTTCTACTTTGACAACTGACACCCCTAAGAGTCCACATGATTTTAGTTTATTGGCGTAATAAGATGTGTTGTGTGTTAACTGTTATTAAACAGCTCTCTCTTGCATGTGCCCAGGAGGTCAAAGCTCCACCGAAAGCGTTCTGGGTAAGCATCCATCTCTAGCTGACTACCTGTCTTTTCTCAGACAAATAAGACATTTACAGGAAGGAAGTGGAGTTTACAATAAAAAATATTCTATATTATTCTCAGAAAATAAAATGTCATCCCCCAACTCCCTTACCATGTAGGTCCATTGCTTGTTCAAGAGGTGTTGATATCTGATAGAGTTTTGGTTAATACATCCCATGTCTCAATTGTATTTGCCCGAGCTTTGTTTATCATGGCCGCTGATCAGGCTATACGAACAATATCTTGAAAATATGATAACCATGTTTGAGGCAAGAGGATTGTAGGGGTAATCCACTAAGGATAACCTTATTTGCTGTTGAACCCCGCATAAATTATTATTTTCTGAACCAGTTGCAGTACAAATGAAGAGTTATCATTCAACAAAAATAAAGGTGGAGCTTCACAGGGAAACACATGTTTGTAAGGAAATCTGAAACATGTGACCAGAACTGGGACACCACAGGACATTCCCAAAACATTAGCGTTCCAACAATATTCATATGACATCTATCACATATTGGAGTAGGAATCAGCTTAATCTTAAAACGTCTAAATGGGGTTGCATAACTTCAATGTATAAGCTTATAATGCATAAGCTGGTGTGCTAGGTTTTTAGAGGTAACAAATACATTTTCCCAAATGGTATCCCAGTTCAGGTCGTGCCCCAATCCCTGCATTTCACGGTTCCATACTAGAGTGACACCCAATGTAGAGCATTTACCAGACAGCAGGCAATCATCAGTGGCATAGACCATTCCAGAAGTTAATGAAGGGAATATCCATGTAAGCATTATGTGGGATGTTAACGGGGCATCCCATGGTTCACCATTAGCTTTTAAGGGTCTGGGTTTTAATAATAATATGACAAATTATGAAATTGTGAACATTTAATCTTTCTACTGACTGAGTTGTGTTGTTCTCTATCAGAAATAATGAATACCTTTCTTCTTGTGTAATCAGATACAGAATTCACTTGTTTTACTTTCCAGCAGTTTCGACTGTTACTTCTACTTTGACCCCTGACATCACAGTGAGACCAACTAGTAAGTATCCCTTACTTTGCAATTGCATTTTTAGTTCACTCTAATTCACTAAAGCTCCAACAGGTTTACTCATAGACTTATTCATGGCTGCTTGTACGCTAAATTGTTTTACCTTTCTTAGATATGAATGGTGCCGGAGGGGATGGCTGCTGTTTTTCGGGTTCCTAACCAATTGTGCAATTCTGGCTGTTTTTTTTTTCGTTGTTTGAAATTTGTTTCGTACATAATGTTTCTGCCACCATCTCTTGAGCTTCTGGACATCAAAACAGCAATTCCTCGCTGGGCGAAGATTTTTTCTTA